>NC_046154.1:236529462-236619462 GCF_011064425.1 Rattus rattus | reverse complement strand
GTACTGGCTTCTAAATGAAAGTCAAAGATTAAGGAAAAAAAAAGACCCTTCCTTCATGCATCTCCTCCTCAGTCACCTTTACCCCCCACTCAGCAAGGGTCCATCATGGAGACAGATGCTGCCCAAAAGGACCATATAACAAAGACTGGCCAGTGAACAAAAGTGTGAGATTGACTTGGGTTGGCCATTTACAGAACAATAAATGAAGCCTTTGAAGCACAGTTAAACAAAAGAGCCATTTGTCTACGCTGGTAGCTACAAAAGAGAACAGGGTTGCAGCAGAGGACTAAGAAAGAAAGAGAAACCACCAAACTGAGATGTGCCTGGGGTTTGCCGAGATGAGACCTTAGGCCAGGATCTAAGAGCTAAACGCCAGTGGGTAAGAAAACAAGCACATATGCTTAATGCAACACAGGCAGTGTAGGCTCTTGGGTATTGTGTTAAAAATATCTACTAATTTTTTCCTTGTCAGCTCCTCTAATTTATGCAGCGTGGGTAGGGACACCATCAGAAAAGAAAAGGAAAGAAAAGAAACACTGTACAATTTCAAATGTACAAAGGTTTCACTCACTGCCTTCTGTCTCTGTGCCTGTGAATTAGTGGTGCTAAATTCTGTCTCATTTCCTTGTCTGTGGGGAAGCCTGACTGTTTTCCTCTCTGTGGAGACATGGCTGCCATTAGCATGCTCGAGAGATCCTCTCTTCCTTTAGCATTCCATGGCTAGCTTGGTTTTTTTAATCTAACGGCACTTCTTTCAAAATGATCTTTCTGCTGCAGACAGGTATTCACCATTGTCTTGGCTCTTGTCACTTCCTGACAGGACTAATGCGAACTGAAGCAATCGTGAAATTCCAGCCCTTCCTTAGGGCCTCCTGCTTCTCTCCCAAGTTGCAATCGGATTTTTGATCCAGTTTCTATGGATTTAGTGACTATATGGAAGGTTAGCTCAGTGGTAGTGGTGTTGCTTTTTGAAGGGTGCAGAAGAAAGATTCAAGAAAGTTGGGGGGTTGGGGATTGAGCTCAGTGGTAGAGCACTTGCCTAGCAAGCGCAAGGCCCTGGGTTGGTCCTCAGCTCCGGGAATTTTTTTTTAATTAAAAAAAAGTTGGGGAATGTTATTTAGTGTTTTTTCCTTGCTGTGACGAGCGTGATTTTAGGGAAGAGGGGTGTATTTTGGCTCAGTTTCAGGGAACAGTCCGTGATGGTAGAAGTCATGAAGGGAGCTCCTGGAGGTTTTGTCACTTGGGGAGCCCACCACACTCTAACCAAAGTTAGGAAGCAGGTAGAGGGGGAGGATTCTGGAGTTTAGCTGTTCTGCTTTATACCTCTTTACCTACATTGTGACTAGATCAATCTCCTGCATGGACACAGATCCCATTAGGGTAGGTTTTCCTCATTCAGAGGTTTCTAGAAATACTCTCAGATACACCAGATCTGCATCTCCTAAGTGACTCACAATTGCATCAAGTTGACAATCAAAACTAACCATCATAGGCAGCGGTAGCGTGTCCCTTTAATCCCAGCACTTAGGAGGCAGAGGCAGGCAGATCTCAGAGTTCAAGGCTAGCCTTGTTTACAGAGATCCCAGACAGCCAGGAAAACCCTGTCTAGAAAAAAACAAACAAAAAGAAGAAAAGAGAAACCCAAATTAAGCGTCGCAAGGATGACGGTTCCTGGTATTTTATTCACACCACATATTTGGACCTCCCCTCTTGTGTCTTTGTGAAAGAAGAAGTTGGGCCAACTTTTTCATTCTGGTTGGAGATATACAGCTCAGGGGCAGAATGTGTGCCTACCATAAGGGAGACCCTATTTCAATACTGAGCATACCTTCCTCCCGATCTCAAAATGGCCCTTTCTCTCTGTAGGTCTTGCTTTTTTCTTAAAAATGTAAGATTGGCATGGCTGTTAGTGTGAGAGAGTGTGGTGACGGGCAACGTGATTCTTCTTAGTTTCTCATACTCTAAGAAGGGATGTGCTGTCTGCCCTGGGGTAAACCTATAGAACTGCTCACCCAGAGTCTTACCTCCAATGAGGAATAATAGGGTCTTCTGAGAAGCTGAGTGTTGTGGACATCTAACTCACATCCAGCAGCATCTCCCAGAAGAGACCCTTACACTCACAATGTTTCAGAGGGACAAAACAGTGTGACATCTTCCAATGTCTTCCAAAAGTAAACTTCAGAACAAAACAAGCAGTCAGTGTCCTGAGTAGGCTTGTACACTGAGGCCTGCCCGGCTGTCATCCAAGCACTCAGAAATCCAAGGCAAGAGCAAGTTTCAATCTAGCTTGAACTGACTGCATAGTGAGGCCCTATCCCAAGACACCATGGGCTAAGGATGTAGCTCAGAGACCAAGCCCTTGTCTAGTGTTTGAGAGCCTCTGGATTTGATTCCCAACAATAAAAACAACAGCATACACTCAAATACTCACAGACACACACATACCACTCCTTAAACACTAAAATTTAGTGCAGGTATAGTGGTACATGAAACTCTAATTCCAGCACTAAAGACCCTAAGGCAATTTTTATTTTAGTTAGAAGCCATCCTAGGCTACATTCTCAAGAAAATTCTAATACGTACACTTTATTGACAAGATTATAAACATATGGCTTTCTTGTCCTTTTTTAACCTTTTTTTTTTTTAATTTTACAATGAATGTGGTACCCTTTCATTTCCTAATATGTAAAATGGGGATGTCCCTTACCTTCCTGTTACTTGAAAGAGACACCCAGGTGATGTCACCAGGCTGGGGTACAGTATGGGCAAGTCCCCAAACCACAGGCTATTCCACTACCTGGGTTCCCACACCTACACTGGACCGGCATGATTTGGAAGTAAGATCTTAAAATAATCCACAATTACTCCTTTTCGAAAAACACCTTTGTTGTGTCAGCCCTACCCACTCTCATAGTTGATGGTGCTGTCCTGTGTTTGGGGTGTTTGACGAGAGGCTGAGGGTGGGTTGCACAGTCTCTAACAGACTAATGCTAAAGAGATGACCCTAGGAACTCTTCCCTAAGAGGCCTTTTAGGGGACGCTATCCACCCTGTCACATATGTTGAATACTCTGTTAATCAGATGCAGTCGAGAATCTTCTGCATGATACTGAGACATTCACAACCACTGTGTAGGTTGTACAAATTTCCGTTGTATTATGCCCACCTTTAAGCAGTTCTTTGGGTTTAAATTTTCAACCTTTAAAAAAAATTATGTAGCAGCTCGGTAGTGGTGGGGCACAGCTTTAATCACAGTGCTTGAGAAGCAGAGGCAGGCAGATCACCTACTTTGAGGCCACCCTGATCTAAGGACTTGAACTCAAGAGATCTATCCACCAGCTTGTATCCTATTTAATTGGGTGATTAGTTTCATTTTCTCAATCTCTCTCTTGTTTTAGCTCTTTATATATACTTGAATATTAGCTCCTTCTCAGATGTGGAGCTGGTAAAGATCTTTGCCCATTCTGTAGGCTGCCACTTTGCCTGAATGATGCTGTCCTTTGCCATACAGAAGATTATCTGTTTCGTGAGACCTCATTAAGTAATCTGCCTGCCCCTGGAACTTCTGTACAACACGCTGACCTGAACTTCACAGAGATCCTCTTGCCTCTGCCTCCTAGACATTTGGGATTAAAGGCATTCATCACCACGCCTGCTAAAATTTGACCTTGTAATAAAATGGCTGTCTAAAATATTCTGGCAGAGGAATCTCACTCTTTCTCTGTGCTAATTGTTTAACCACCCAATTTATAAGCAGTGGGGCCGGGGGTGAGCATCATTAAGAATGTAGAAACCAGGTGCAGAGTCTCAAGATTCAATGTAGCTACTGGAGGGCATGCCCCCCACCCGGGATTCCATTCATACTTATCAGGGCATAAACCTGGGTATGATGGGATGTGTCCTGGGATTCATAAGGTCTTTTGTAAAGAAGAGGAAGAGGAAAAAAAAAAAAAAAACAGTAACACAAAACTAATAAAATAAAACCGTGAGTCTCAGGCAAGCAAAAATTAGTAGTGAGACCCTCTCTCAAAAAAAAACAGCAATAACAAATAATGATAATAAAACAAGGGGATGATAAATTAATACCCCTGCCTTGCGTTTTGACTCCCCTTGCCCAATAAAATCCAGTGTTCTGCTTTCACACTTCCAGCTTAGAACATGATGACAGAGGTGTGAGACCTGGGGGATAAAGCTCGTTCTGCTTTTTACTTCTTTCACATGTATACCCATGAATTATTCACTTTTCCCATCCACAACTAGGGCTCTCTTTTGGGTGAATGTCTGAAAGTAGCCATGGGTTAATTTTCTCCCCCTCTATGCAGCTGGATAGCCACCTCGGAACCACTTTTTCCTCTAGTAATTTCTCTTCCTTTAGCTCCTTGGCAGTCTGAAAGAGTCATTTAAAGGATGACCGGAAGCTTATCTTAGGCAACGAAGCTTCTTCCCAGAACCTGGAAGCCCAGCAAGCAAATGCCCTGCCCCCACCCGACCTCCGCCCTCGTTGGCTTCGCAAAGCTGTGATCTGTGGCCAGTAGAGGGCACACTTTACTTTCGCAAATCCGAGAGCCGCAACCCGGGGGAAGGGGCGGGGAAAGAGTCTCTGCAGCAAAATGCAGCCTAGGGATTGGTGGCTCTTGGCGTTTGAGGCAAAATCCTAGAGGCTGTAGTCATTTTGCAATCCTTAAAGCTGAATTGTGCAATGAGCTCGATGAAGGAAGATACTATCATCCAACAGCTGAATCCTAAATTGCAAACTCAATGGCTAATGACTACTTTGAACAATGCGCACCTTACACACGCTACACGCTACTGTAGTCTCTTCTTTTTTTAGGGGGTAGCAGTGAGAGGTTTCTTAAAATGCCTTGGGGCGAGGAGTCGTGAATGAGGAGACTGCTTTGGGTTTTGATGCGTAGGATAAGCAAATCCCGAGGAAATATGCACTGTATAATAAATCTAGAACCAAAACACAGAGCAAAAGATTCATGTTTCACGTTGGTTAATAAGCTAGGTTATCGTGTATATATTAAGTGTGTATACCTTTGGGGACTCTACAGAATGCACGGCATGGTATTGAGGAAAAAGTAAATTGGGAAATTAGTGTATAAATTAGAGTCGGCTTTTAATTAGTTTAACACACACATACGAAGGCAAAGACACAACCTTACTTTGATCTGACCGGGGCCGACCTTTTTTTAAGTGCATAATTACGATTCCAGTAATAAAAGGGGAAAGTTTGGGGTTTGTCCTGAGAGGAAGGGGTTAACGGTTTCCTTTATTCTAGGGTCTCCGCAGGCTCCCCAGATCTGGGTTGGCAATTCTACTCCTCCCCCTTTCTGGGAAGTCCGGGTTTCCCCCAACCCCCAATCCATGGCATATTCTCGCGTCTAGCGCCTTGATTCCCGCCCCCCCACCCCCAACCTCTAAGCCGGAGTCTGGTGCAAACTGGCTCCACAGGGGCAAAGAGGATTTGCCTTTAGTGAAAACTGGCTGTGGAACTGGAACTCTGAGTGGAGGTGCATGGGGGGTAGACTGGCAGAGACTCGACCGGGAGGATCCGGGTAGAGCGCGCCCACCGCCGCAGTCCTACTCTACTCCAGCTCTGGAACGCGCAAAAAGACCTACGGGGCAAGGAGCCGCCTCCACCCCACCCCGCCTGGTGGAAGGTCCGAACGGGAGGTGTTGGAGTGGAGGGCCTTTTGGGCAGCAAATTGGGGGATTCATTCTGTAAAGAATGTGCCCAGTCAACATAGCTGTACGCCCAAACGCAAAATACACAATGCCCTCCCCGAGAGATGCAGTGGCTGTTTATTCCTAAGTGGCTCTCCAAGTATACGTGGCATTGAGTTGCTGAGCAATTTTAATGATTCCAGGCATCGTTTTTTCTGCTCAGACCTCATCTGTCGTAGGTCTTCAACTATCACTCCACACACTGAGCGAGGGCTCCTACATAACTCTTTTTTTTTTTTTTTAATCGTCCTTCCCTTTTTAAATTCTGTTTCCCCGACCTGAGAGAGACGCCTGGCCGCCCGAGACGTGCGTGACGCGGCTCAGGGTACACGGCGTATTGTGTGGAGCGAGGCGGCTGTTCCACCTGCGGTGACTAATACACGCAGGACAAGAACACAGTGCAGCCGAGCGCTGCGCCCGAACAACTGTACAGAAAGGGAAAGGACGGACGCGCGAGCAAGAGAAAATGGTCGGGCGCGCAGTTAATTCATGCTGCGCTATTACTGTTTACACCCCGGAGTCGGAGTACTGGGCTGCGGGACTGAGGCTCCTCCTCTTTCCCCGGCTCCCCACTAGTGCCCCTCCCGAGTTCCCAAAGCAGAGGGCGGGGGAGCGAGAGGAGGAAAAAAAATAGAGGTCGGGAGGGGAGGGAGAAAGAGATTCTCTGGCTAATCCCCGCCCACCCGCCCTTTATAATCCGGGGGTCTGCGCGGCTAAGGACCCTCGGGCTGCGCCGCTCTCCGCTGCCGCCTCCGCCGCGCCCACTCCGCTCGCCTCCTGCCTCCAAAAGGGCAGGGCTTCGCCGAGGCTTGGCGGGAAAAAGAAGCGAGGGGAGGGATCCGGAGTCGCAGTATAAAAGAAGCTTTTCGGGCGATTTTTTTCTGACTCGCTGTAGTAATTCCAGCGAGAGACAGAGGGAGTGAGCGGGCGGGTTGGAAGAGCCCAGTGTGCAGAGCCGCACTCCGGGCTCCCTAGGAAGGCAGCTCTGGAGTGAGAAGGGCTTTGCCTCCGGGCTTGCTGCCTCCTCGACCCAATCCTCCGGCTGACCCAACATCAGCGGTCGCAACCCTCGCCGCCTCTGGGAAACTTTGCCCATTGCAACGGGCAGACACTTCTCACTGGAACTTACAATCTGCGAGCCAGGACAGGACTCCCCAGGCGCCGGGGAGGGAATTTTTGTCTATTTGGGGACAGTGTTCTCTGCCTCTGCCCGCGATCGGCTCCCCTGAAGAGAGCTCCTCGCGCTATTTGAAGCCTGAATTTCTTTTGGGAGGTGGAAAACCCGGTAAGCACAGATCTGTTGGTCTTCTACTGTGTTTTCTCTACGTCCTGAGTGTAGCGACCGGTTAGAACAGTCTTTATTCAATTTCTGTGCTTTTGACACTTTACTCAGAGTAGTTGGGGTAGGCCGGGGCAGAGTTGGGGTGGATCTGAGTCGGGGTAGAACGACTTGTCAAGATGACAGGAAAGGGGAAGGAAAAAACCGGGGTGCATTTTGAAACTGTCTTCCAGAGGTTACCGTGGGCTGACGCTGACCCGGGCCGGTTGGGCATTCTTGCTGTGCTACATTAATTGATATTTGTGTCCTTTGGGGGGGTGTCAAACCCGGAGGTCTCTTCGCGGTGGCCAAAGGAAGCCCTTCGTATCCTGAGGTCTTTGGGGAAGGGATTACCTTTTGCGTGTTCTCCGCAAAAAGCGAGAAGGCTCCGTAGCCTCTGACTTCCCAGTCTTTGGGAGGGCATTTAAATTTCGGCTTGGTGCATTTCTGACAGCCTGAGACCGACTCGGGGGTGCGTCCCGCCCGCCAATCCCCGGCGGCGATTGCAACCGGTCCCTGATCCTTTTAAGAAGTTGCCATTGGGCTTTAAAAATAGTGATCATAGTAAAATTTAAGCCTAACCCTCCGCGGTATTAGGACTTGGTGTTGGACTAGCGCACTGAGGAGAGGCAAAACTGGGGCAGGGATGTGACCGATTCGTTGACTTGGGGAAAACCAGAGGGAATCCTCACATTCCTGGTTGGGATCCGCGGGTATTCCCCGCGCCCCTCAATTGCTAGGGAGACTGCGGTGAGTCTTGATCTGAGCTGTTCGGTAACAGCTGCTACCCTCGGCGGGGAGAGGGAAGACGCCCTGCACCGGGTGCTGAATCGCTGCGGGGTCTCTGGCGCAGTGGCGTCGCGGTTTAGAGTGCAGCAGGGAGGTGTCTCTTATTATTTGACACCCCCTCCCCTTTGGAGAGGCTTGTTAGAGCCTGAGACTGAGCTCTCCCCTCCAAGTCAGCAATCGGAAAGAAAAGCCGGCAAAGGAAGGAAGGGGGGCGCGCTGGGGGTGGAGAAAGAGGAGGGCGGAGAGGGGCGGCGGCGCCGGCTGGGTAAGAGCCGGGCGACGGCGCGAGTAGGGACCCGGACCCGGTCGGCGGCGCAAAGAGCCGGCACGGGAGGAGGCCGAGCACCGCGGCGCCTCTCGCCTTTCTCCTTCAGGTGGCGCAAAACTTTGCGCCTAGGCTTTTGGCAGACTATTCCCTACAGTCGCCTCCCTCAGCCTCTGAAGGAGGCCAAGGCCGATGGCGATTCCTGGGCGTCTGCAGTGCTAAGTCCCTGCTCTAAGGAGGCGGGGACTCGGAGCAGCTGCTAGTCCGACCAGCGTCACTGATAGTAGGGAGTAAAAGAGTGCATTCCCCCCAACCACACACACACACACACACACACACACACACACACACACACACACTTGGAAGTACAGCAGGCTGAAAGGGGAGTGGTTCAGGATTGGGGTACGCGCTGCGCCAGGTTTCCGCATCAACCAGAGCTGGGTAACTCTAGACTTGCTTCCCTTGCTGTGCCCCCTCCAACAGACAGCCACGACGATGCCCCTCAACGTGAGCTTCGCTAACAGGAACTATGACCTCGACTACGACTCGGTGCAGCCCTATTTCATCTGCGACGAGGAAGAGAATTTCTATCACCAGCAACAGCAGAGCGAGCTGCAGCCGCCCGCACCCAGTGAGGATATCTGGAAGAAATTCGAGCTGCTGCCCACCCCGCCCCTGTCCCCCAGCCGCCGCTCCGGGCTCTGCTCTCCATCCTATGTTGCGGTCGCTACGTCCTTCTCCCCAAGGGAGGACGATGACGGTGGTGGTGGCAACTTCTCCACCGCCGATCAGCTGGAGATGATGACCGAGCTACTTGGAGGAGACATGGTGAATCAGAGCTTCATCTGCGATCCTGACGATGAGACCTTCATCAAGAACATCATCATCCAGGACTGTATGTGGAGCGGTTTCTCGGCCGCTGCCAAACTGGTCTCCGAGAAGCTGGCCTCTTACCAGGCTGCGCGCAAAGACAGCACCAGCCTGAGCCCCGCCCGCGGGCACAGCGTCTGCTCCACCTCCAGCCTGTACCTGCAGGACCTCACCGCCGCAGCGTCCGAGTGCATCGACCCCTCAGTGGTCTTCCCCTACCCGCTCAACGACAGCAGCTCGCCCAAATCCTGTACCTCGTCCGATTCCACGGCCTTCTCTCCTTCCTCGGACTCGCTGCTGTCCTCCGAGTCCTCCCCACGGGCCACCCCTGAGCCCCTAGTGCTGCATGAAGAGACACCGCCCACCACCAGCAGCGACTCTGGTAAGCCGCCCCAACCCCAGCAGGGTAGGAAGCCAGAGGTTGGATGGACCTCCTTCTCATTGGCATTAATTCAATTGGCCCCCGGGCTCACCCTTTCTTTCCCTTCGGTCTAAGCTCTTCATCCCTGGATTCCTGTGCTTCAGATATCCCCCCCCCTTCCCCCAGACCGCCCTGGTTGTCAGCCCCACCCCCACCCTTCCCACCCCTCAGGAATTTCATTTGGGTTTTTAAATCTTCTGGCTTATCTTTCAACTCAATCCACTCCCTTTACCCCTCCTAGGCATTTTAATTACCCAGAGAAGGGTGTGAAGGAGGATAGGGAACTGATCCTGAGAAGAGTGAATGAATTACCTGCTTTTCTTTGACTTCAGAAGAATATTTGAATTTAATGTCTACAAAACCCAAGAGAAGCAATGACAGAAGCAGGACAGCCTTTAGCCTCAGAGCCAGGCACTAGTGAAAGATCCTGAAGAGTTGAAGAGCTGTTTTCCCTCCATCCCGTTTTGAACACTTCAAAGCAAATCCTCTTCAATTTGGATTTTCGTACCCCCTTCCTCCCCAAACGCCCGCCCCACCACTACCACCACCAGGACAGGACGTTTGGCAAAACCACAAGATTTACTATTGCACTTCCAGTAATATAGGGAGTTGGTAAAGTCATAGCAAGAGATTTGCAGCTATCCCCACAGGACCTGAAGGGTTCTTGGTGAAGTCCCTTAAAAATGGGAGGTGCTTGGGAAATGTGCTTTGCTTTGGGTGTGTCTGAAGCCTCATTAAGTCTTAGGTAAGAATTGGCAACGATGCCATATCCTGGTACATGGTAATTTTCTCACCTGTGCCCTAACCCTGTTCTACCTTTCTGGGAGACTGGAGGATAGTGTCTAGATCTGGTTCTTACTTCTCAATCCTTTCCAACTTGGCACTTGGATAGCATCGGTCAAACCCCCATCTGGGATTCAGGAGGCATTGCTAACTAATCTTCCACTTCCTTCCTTACAGAAGAAGAACAAGATGATGAAGAAGAAATTGATGTGGTGTCTGTGGAAAAGAGGCAACCCCCTGCCAAGAGGTCCGAGTCAGGGTCATCCCCATCAAGAGGCCACAGCAAACCTCCACACAGCCCACTGGTCCTCAAGAGGTGCCATGTCTCTACTCACCAGCACAATTATGCAGCACCCCCCTCCACAAGGAAGGACTATCCAGCTGCCAAGAGGGCCAAGTTGGACAGTGGCAGGGTCCTGAAACAGATCAGCAACAACCGCAAATGCTCCAGCCCCAGGTCCTCAGACACCGAGGAAAACGACAAGAGGCGGACACACAACGTCTTGGAACGTCAGAGGAGAAACGAGCTGAAGCGTAGCTTTTTTGCCCTGCGCGACCAGATCCCTGAGTTGGAAAACAACGAAAAGGCCCCCAAGGTAGTTATCCTCAAAAAAGCCACCGCCTACATCCTGTCCGTTCAAGCAGATGAGCACAAACTCATCTCAGAAAAGGACTTACTGAGGAAACGGCGAGAACAGTTGAAACACAAACTCGAACAGCTTCGAAACTCTGGTGCATAAACTGACCCTCACTGAGGAGGAGCTGGAATCTCTCGAGTGTAAGGAGAACGGTTCCTTCTGACAGAACTTGGACTTCAAAAAATGCATGCTCAAAGCCTAACCTCACAACCTTGGCTGGGGCTTTGGGACTTCAGCCATAATGTTAACTGCCTCAAAGTTAAGGCATAAAAGAACTTTTTTTTATGCTTCCCATCTTCTTTCTTTTTCCTTTAACAGATTTGTATTTAATTGTTTTTTTAAAAAAAAAATCTTCCGGTGTAAATAGGGCCTTTAAATGTAAATAACTTTAATAAAACGTTTATAACAGTTATACAAGATTTTAAGACATGTATGATAAACCATAATTTTTTTTATTTAAAGACCTTTTCATTTTTAAAGTTGATTTTTTTCTATTGTTTTTAGAAAAAATAAAATAATTGGAAAAAATATAATTGAGCCAACTCTTAAGTGGTGTTTTCTTTTTTTTTTCCTCCCTCCAATTTCTCTTCCTCAACTACAGATGAACAGAACTGACTGTCTTCCCAGGGTGGGTTTACAAGGGTGGGAAGGGGTTATTTTAAAATGGGGCAGTGGGCGGGGAGGGGGGGTGCCTCATGACCTCTAAGTTCGCAGGGTTATGAGATCCTTTCTGTGGATGCTGATAGGATGAGAGTTGAGAAAGGGCAAAAGGCAAGTGAGGTTAGATACAAGGAACAGGGAAGCAAGAGGTTAAAGATAGCAGACCGGGAAGAGATGGCAGAATCAATCTAATCAATCTCCTGCAGTTAACGGAAGCCTTTTGCTGGTTCACTTCAAGCCAGGGACTCTGCCCCACAAAAGAACTGCTGGGGGAAGGGAGAGGACCACCTTTTGTTCTTTGCTCCCAGGTGACAGTCCCTTAACCACTTATCCCTATACCTCAGAAGAACTAGAGGGAAGAGCATTACCCCCTTGAACCTGGTTTTCCAAATGAGGACACTCAAAAGGTTCGGAGGGTTGTAGTGAGAAGAACACAGGCAAAAATAATCCGGGGCCCCTGTCTTGAAAACAAGCCATGCTGTCTTGCGGAGTTGGGTGTCCTCAGCTGCGGAAAGCAGCTTCTTAGGTGTCTGAGAATGAACTCTACTACTTGTTCCAGGCTCTCTTGGGAGCTTTGAAATTAGCGCCACAAAAGAGGTACTATACTCTCTTCATACGTAATACAGGTAGAAACAGACATGAAATAACCCATCTATGTACCCAAGGGATTCAAAACCACTTAACACTGCATCCAGTAGGAAGATCCCAGCTACTAATGAAAGAACAGGAGTCGGTTAAGTTTCGCTACTCCAAATTGATCAGGTGTCAGTTTCCCTCCTTGTTTGTGGATTGGGGGGCGGGGGGGGTTATATCATTGATTATTGCTTAGTCTTATACTCAGAAGCACATACCTCGCTCCTGCCTTAGCCTTTTTTTTTTTTAACATCAGATCCCTGCTTGCTCCTGGGAAGAAGCCAGTTTAGAAGTGCTACTGGTCAGATCATAAAATAAAACACACTTAGGCTTTGTTGCGTGAGTCATTATTTTAGAAATTGCAAGCTCTTTCCTCCCAAGCACTTTCACACTCACGACACATGCTCATCACTGGCCCATGAGAAAGCAGTTTTGAACAAGCATCTTATTAATTATAAGCCTCTGGAAACCCACAATCCAAACCAGAAACCAGAACATGTCAGTAGAGACCAGGGGAAAGGTAACCTAAATGTTCTAAATGACCCCATTGTCTCAGAGAAGGTCTCTAACATCCTGGAGTGTCTTTGGGATCTCACCATCATTCATAAACCAATAAGTAATTACTGTCTTTGATACACACACCCCCTAAGATTATCTACTGAACCATTTAACACTTAGATTTTGATCTTTTTGGCTCCTTTAGACCCACACTCAGCTTCAAACTGAAATTCAAAGGAAAAGACAAACCCCAAACATTGAGTAATTCAAAGGGTAACAAAAGCGGGCGGGGGGCGGGGGTGGTGTGCTCGTAATACGTTCCCCCACTTTGCCCTTTGGTGAGCCTAGGCTGGAGTGCTGCCCTAGGGTGACTCACTTGAGACCCGGGAAGGTGTTAGATTGAATCACTCAGTCCAGGCAAGCCCAAGGACTAGGAGAGCATTCCTCATTAGGAAAACAACTCCTTTTTCCAAATGATCAGGAAACAAGTTTAAGGATTCAGAGTTTGGCTGTGGGAATGGAAGGGAAGTATCACAGCTCCCTGTCAGGGCACTTCTCAGCTTTACCAAGCCAAGGAATGGTCTGAAAAACAGGACATCAGCCAGCTTCCTTCCAGAAAGTCAGTCTGAGCTTGAACATAACACAGGAAGGCTCTTGGTAGCCAATCTGGAGTCCCAGGGGTATGAGACACTGTGTAGTCAAATTTATAGATAACAATCACAATGAGGGGTGAAGTGGGAGGAGCTTTCAACTTGGTCTGGAATATACAAGCATTGGCTGGTCTCCTCTGTGGTTCACCCATGACGGTGCAATTGAGAGCTGCCCCAGAGGATTCCTGGGATGGTGTTCTCCAGGGTAGAACGAGTGATGAAGAAGTGTTATTTTATGCTGACATTAGGTGGCAACATGGGAGACCAACCTTACGAAGCAAACAATCAAACTTTAAGATGAACAAAATTTTCACAATATAACAGGAGAGTACTTGGACCATTCAAAGTTTGGACGTGTACGAAGAGTCTTCTGCTGTTCTTTGAGACAAACTTTGGCACTATGTTTGGGGAAGAGGACAAAAAGTAAAATGTGAGAGGATTCTCTGCGGTTTGTTTACAATAAGCGATGAGTCACAATGATGACTTGTTAGTATCGACTGCTTAAGGGACCCTGAAGCATTTCTTCCCAACAAAAAGTAATCATTAGGTTATAACATGCTGGAAGATAGGCTTCAAGACTGTCTCTAAATACATCTTCCGGGAACAAACTCTTCACTTAAGGTTAGAAACCATCCTGGGTGGATTTCAAGAACGGGGGCTTATTTTAAACAGTGAAGCATGGGCTGGAGATGGGACACTTGTCTCACATGTTGCTTGATCGGCAACACAACGGAAATAAGTAAAAAACAAACCAAAAGGATGCTCCTACTCATTAGCAAAACTCTAGCAATTTTGTTGTTGCTGGTACCACCTCCTTCCAGAGAAATCCAACAAACTACCAATTTAGGGAAAACACCCAGCACTAGTGGCTTTGCCACACTGCTGTGAGTTAACTCAATGACTGAGTGGATTTCCCTTTTGAGTTTTACTTCACTCAATATTGGTCGGCCCTAAGCTCTTTAGGAAGACAGGGTTGAGAGGAACAAGTGTTAATGGGATGTAGATCTTCTGAGGCTGAAAGGAATGTCCTTTGTCTCTAAACAATGCCTAGGGGCTCAGCCACTCTCTCTTCCAGGAGTCACCCCACCATCTCATTAAAGGCTAAACTCTCCAGCTTGGGTCTATAAGGTTAGGGAATAAGAGGTTTGGGTAAAGCCCTGTCAGAATACACCTGCTTTCTGCAGGACCCCCACAAACAACTCAGCTGGGAAGCAATTGTTAGATGTGACGGTACTGAAGTTTACACGCAGACATGTGAAACTGCTGGCCTGAACTCACATATGCACTAACAATCATAGCAATTAATGTTTGCTGTGTGCTAAAAATTTGACATACGTTATCTCATTTTATTCCCAAAGCAACTCCCCTCTGCCCCCCCCCCGCCGCCACCCCTGCCAGTTTTGGTTTTGTTTTTTTAAAGACAGGGTTTCTCTGTGTAGTCCTGGCTGTCCTGAAACTCACTGTGTAGACCAGGCTGGCCTTGAACTCAATGATGTACCTACTTTGCCTTTGCTGGACTTAAAAGTATGTGCCAGTATGCCCAGTTTATCCCTAAGCAACACCGAGGAAGTAAATTCTATTTCTTTCTTTTCTTTTGGCTTGTTACCTAGCCCTGGCTGACCTTGAACTCAGACAGCTGACTGTCTCTCCCTATTGAGTACTGGGACTAAAGGAGTGTGCATCCACACCCAGTTGGGATTTCTATTTATAATGTCTTTTGTCCATGCAACTGACACTGATTTGCCTGGATTCACAAAACTGGGGAAGATTGAAAGCAGCAATTTTTAGGACTATTTATTCAATCAAGCATACTTGAGTCTTTACTGTGTGTGTGTGTGTGTGTGTGTGTGTGTGTGTGTGTGTGTGTGTGTGTGTGTGTAGGGGGTTAGTAATAAATAGAGCATAGCAGATCCTGCCCCAAGCATTTGTAGACTGGCAGAGACCAAAGAAAACCCCATCACTGAGGCTCAAAGTCAGTTTACTTTTTAAATTTTACTATGAAATTTTAAGTATGTCATTTTTAATTTACTGTGCTAGGGACGGAACCTAGAACCTCATCCATGCTATTTCAGTGACCTATAGGTGAGTAGTATCTCCAGAGACTGTAGGTTATTTCACCAAAAGTTTCAGGTTTCAGGGCCTTTCCTCCACAGTGGTGAAGTCCGGAGTCCAGGGAAGGGGAATAAGGATGAAATCCAGGAAGCCTTGAGAAAGAAGCTAAATTAGGAGAACATATCAGCAGCAGATTGCAGGGACGCCAGAATGAAGGAGAGCTAAAACCAACAGGCCAACCCCAAATGCTTTGCTATTTAAACTGTGCCTAAGGTAGCAGGAAGTACAGTGCTCAGGCTTAGTGAGGAGAATACCTCCCTTTCCCCTTCCATCCAGCATCCTCCTGCTCCTTCATCTGCTAGAGAGAACTCTTAGTTACTGTCCAGGCACCCAACCCTCCTGCAGTACTTCGCTTCTGTTTATTTGTTTTGGCAATAGGATCTCATTATGCCGTCCATACGGGCCTCAAACTCTGGAATTTCTTGCCTCAGCCTCGAGTGTTGTGTTGGGATTACCAGTCTGGGACACTATTCTCCAGTTCTCGTGCAGCACTTAATCCAGGAATTTCCACTGTGTCATTCTAGGATGCAAATACTAGTTCTCATTCTCAGGTAAAACCCTGCGGTTTTAATTGTTGTTCTTTGTTGGTTATGGTTGGTTTTGTTTTCTGTTTGGTTAGTTGATTTGTGTGGGTTTTGGTTTTTCAAGACAGGGTTTCTCTGTGTAGCCCTTGCTCTATAGACCAGGTTGGCCTTGAATTTACAAATTTACCTGCCTCTTTCTCTCAAGTGCTGGCATTAAAGGTATGCACAACCATTACCTATTGGGTATTGATTTGATTTGGTTTCGAGACAGTCTTGTATAGCCCTGAATGGCCTTAAACTCACTGTGTAGCTGAAACAATAGGTTCAAATGACAGGACTCTACCACTGAGCTAAATCCCCAACCCCAATGACAGGACTTTCTACCACCACCCAAGAGCTTGGATTATAGGCTTGCACTACCAGCCCACCCAGAAAAAGTTCTAATGAGCCTGAGGATTGATTCAGTCTGAAATACATTGTCTTTTCCACCACTGCAAACCCAATCATCTTTTCAAATCACAGATATGCAAAGCCTCTTCTGGATTAAGTCTGAAAACATTCTCCACTCTGATTTGATACACTCACCACCTACCACAAACTCGGCAGCCTGTCAGCCTCAAGGCCAGTTTTGGGATTCTATTTGCCTCCTTGGAGACCAGTTGTCTTCATCATCAGTTCAACTCCTTGAAGAACAGAACCTCATAGGTCGTGTTTAATAGTGCCTGACAAGAAAGCACAATTCACTAGTTCTGCAAACAGCTAAGTGAAGGGTTCTTTGATGGCTTGATGATGCATCAGACCTGAGCAAGGAGTGCTGTGGAAGCAAAATTGTTTCAAGTTGCATATCGAGAAATGTTAAGGAAAGAGATTGTGGGAGGGGTACATCAGGTGAAGGAAGGGATTTTGATTAGACTTGCTTTGCTTGATTTTTGAGTTGATAAGACAGAAGCATAATTCATTTCCATGATAGTAGGTTACACTTAAGAAAAAAAAGAGCTGCAGACAGAAAAGAAAGGGAATTGTCTGGCTGGTTTTATGTGTCAAATTGACACAAGCTTGAGTTATCACAGAGAAAGGAGTCTCCCTTGAGGAAATGCCTCCATGAGATCCAGCTGTAAGGCATTTTGTCAATTAGTGATCAAGGGTGGGAGAACCCATTGTCGTTGGTGTCATCCCTGGGCTGGTAGTCTTGGGTTCTATAAGAAAGCAAGCTGAGCAAGCCAGAGGAAACAAGCCAGTAGGAAACATCCCTCCATGGCCTCTCCATCAGCTCCTGCTTCCTGACCTGCTTGATTCTAGTCCTGACTTCCTTCGGTAATGAACAACAATGTAGAAGTGTAAGCTGAATAAACCCTTTCCTCCCCAACTTGCTTCCTGGTCATGATGCTTTGGGCAGGAATACAAACCCTGACTCTGACCAGAATCCAAGTGGCCAGTTGTAGGTGAGTTACTGGATTGGAAACTTTGTTTTGCTTGCTCAATGTCTGAAGTACCTCTCTTAGCGGAGTATGGAATTGACTGAACAAATGAAAAAGAATGTGTCCCTCCCTCCTTAGGTAAGTGTTTTTCCAGGTGGTGATGTCACTGGCCAAGCTGTTGTCCTCCCTTGAGCTCCCATCACTCTCTGCCTTCACCATGTCCAACTTTATACAAATGACTGTTTAAACCTCTGCCCACCAACACCCTCAATCCACATGAGATAAGGCCTTCCCATTTTGCAGCTCTGGCTGTTCCAGAACTCACTATGCAGACCAGCCTTGCCTTGACCTTACAGAGATCTGCCTATATCTGTCTCAGGAGTGCTGGAACTAAGGGTATGTACCACCATATTTTGTCCTGCTAGACTTCTTATGAACAAAGAGTGGGTGTCTTTCTTCAATTTTTGCATTCTAAAGACCAGACACACTGACATACTTTGTTTTGTTTTGTTTTGTTTTATCCTTTGAGACAGTTTCTTCGAGTAGCCCTGGCTGTCCTGGAAATTGTTCTGTAGACCTAACTGGCCTTGAACTCATTGATCCACCTGCCTTTCCCTCCTAAGTGTTGGGATTTAAGATGTGTGCCACTATCACCCAGACTGACATACAAAATATTGTTGAAGCAAGGTGTGAAAATGCATACCTTTAATCCCAGAGGTGGAGTCAGGCAGACTTCTGTGAGTTCTGGGCCAGCCAGAGCTTCCTATGAAAAAATAATAATAATAATTTTTGAATAAATAAATGGGTGTATGAAAGACTAAATGTTCACATACTTCTACTTCTGGCATCTGTTTGAAGATTCTACTTCCCTAGGCTGTCAGTCATTCTCACCCTGTTCAACCCTTGGCTCTGCACTGTGATTGACAGATCTCTCCCTCTGCTGACTACCTAATTCATCCCAGACACAGCAGCCTTGGCAGCAGCTTCCGCACACAGGGACTTTGAGTTCCAGGCAACAGACACTCTGTTCCAATTCACAAAATCAACAAGGAAAGGAGAAGAGGCAGAGGACAGAGGAAAGGAAGGAAGAAGTGAGAGAAAGAAGGAAGGACAGAAGGTACGAAGGGACGGAGGCAAAAGTGTTAGTCTATGCAACTGTTACATGACTCATCCAATGATCCTTTCTGATTCTTAAAAAGACTATTTTTCAAATTTTTATCTGAGAACGTTTTAGGAGGAGGCTGGGATGAAAAGTTGGGGCAAACTCTCACTCTGGAACCCTGAGTAACTGTAAAAGTCTGGTCTTGAGTTCCTAAATGGTGCTACAATTCCACGTGACTTTGACTTGTTATGTGCTAGGATGAACGGGGTCCACCACCACCACTTAGATGTGACTTTGGCTTTTGAAGAATGAAAATCTTTTCCTTCTAGCCAAAAGAAAGCAACAGAAAGGATTATGATCAGTCTTCTGGAGCCATGTGCCCACCCTTAAACCAGACAATTCACCTGATTCCCAGAGCCACGCCCCTCCTGCAAGAGTTGGGACCCTGTGATTCTCAGGCTCTAAGGCAAAGGGATGACCTTCCCAACAAGAAAAAAAAAAGGTCAATATATGAAAAGAACTGGGGGAGAAGCTGGAGAGATGGCTCAGCGGTTAAGAGCACTGACTGCTCTTCCAGAGGTCCTGAGTTCAAATCCCAGGAACCACATGGTGGCTCTTCTGGTATGTCTGAAGACAGCTACAGTATACTTATATATAAGGAAGAAAGAAAGAAAAAAAGAAAGAAAGAATTTTTAAAAAAAAGAAAGAAAGAAAGGAAAGAAGGAATGTTCCCTAGTTGCATTCTGGATGCTGATGGTTCTCACTGTTCAAAGGTATAAGAAAGAAACAGATGTTGAAAACCCTGTTGGTAAGAGATTCCCATAGTACACCTTAGACCTATTGAAACAGAATCTAAAGTGGGAGAACTAGAGACTGTTTTGACCTAACCCAGTCGAGGTGATTTGCAGTGAGGTGGGAATTCAAGAGGCAAACAGGGGTTAGCCGAAGCTATACCCGTCTACCGTGGATTTGTAGAAAATTCAGATGCAAGGCCTGTTCCAGCCCCAGCTCAGTACATAAGCTTCATCTCCCTCCTTCTCTATTCCTAACATAACATTAAGCCCCTCCAGGCCATCAGCTCAGTGCTCCTTGGCTCTATCCACACGTCTCCCTGCATAGCTTGTTTCTGCCAACTGATATTTTTTTTTTACCTGAGACTCTCTAGCAGATTCCACCTGCCTGTCTCTCATCTTGTTTTTTCAAAGGTAGAGAAGCCCGGTCAGTTCCCTCCCAGGCCTAGGAGAATTTGATGATTCGCTTGCTCTGTCTATAAAGTACAGATCTGTGGGCCTGGTAGTGTAGACAGGTAATCCCAGCTACTCTACTTGGGAGCCTGAGGTACATGGACTCCATGTTCAAGGTCTCCTGGATAACAGGGTGAGTGCTGGGGAAGCATAGCAAATTAATGAGACTTTCTGGAGATTAAAGCATTAAAAAACAAACACCCAAAGGTCCAGGGAACTGGAGTGATAGATCTGTAGTTAAGAACACTTGCTGTTCTGCACAGGACCCAGGTTCAGTTCCTAGAACCCACGGAGTAGCTTGCAACATCAATTATGGCCCCCTCTTCTGACCTTCTCAGGACCAGGTATGCACACAGTGCATATGCATACATGTAAGCAAAATATGCATACACATACAATTAAAAATAAATAAATCTTTGAGGGAAATCTGGCCTGAGATATAGTTCAGGGATAGTGTTCGGATGGGATGCTAGCAACCCTGACTTCCATCTGCTGTCCAGAAAGATAAAGAAATCAGAAAATTCTTTGAAAGGCTGAAGAGATGGCTCAGAGCTTAAGAGCACTGGCTGCTCTTCTAGAGGACCCGGGTTTAATTCCCAGCACCTATATAACAGCTGACTCCAGTTTCAGGGGATCTGACACCCTCACACAGACACTGTTCTTATTATCTACACATGGGATGATTCCATACATGTCATCATTTCACGTGTTGGGATACTGAGATGGATAGTCAGTGGGTAACTCTTGAAACTTCAAGTAGGACAGTTTGTTAGCAGGCGTAGAATCTGGATTCTTTCTCATTGCCCCCAGCTTCTCCACTTCCTGCTGCCTCTCTACAACCACACCGTATTGAAATTACCTTCTTCCTTCTCTTGCTTCCGCACTGAAACTGAGGCTTTAGCTAGCTACCTGATCTGACTATCTCCTATCAGATGAATGACTCTCTCTTGTGCTGTGACATCTCCAATGTTTAGCAAGACAGGATATAGTGTTAAATAAGTGTAGGCAGAGCACATGAATCATCAAATTCTCCTATGCCAGGGAGTGAACTGAACAGGTATATTTTGGAGACCACTTCTCTACACCCATGATCGGAAAAGCCTGCAGATCGACACAATTTTAGCTGCCCTCCTCTTGAGTACTGAGGTAAGGATCATTTGACATGTAACTGGGACAGTCTTTGCTTACATTTCTGAAGTCTCTAGAGAAGTAGCAGTCATCTTAGGTTAGGGCCATGAGTAAGCAGTAGAACACTCACACAATTTCATGAGACTAACATACAGCTCTTCAGAGATCAATCTACTTATTTAGACCACAATTGTTTTACGACATCAAGTATTCTAGGAGATAAGATTTGTTCCCTAAACCACAAGCCATTGGCACTGAGATGGATCTTCCAAACTGATACAGACCCATAAAGATCTTGTCTTCCTATCCAAAAACTTCCCAGTCAATTGATATTTGGGGTATTTCTTATGCACACAGACTTCAGTGTGGAATAACCCTACTGCAACACTTAGCAGACAGGGCACACACTGAACACGTATTTACACAAATAATCAACCAGATTATTTTTGGGGCACAAATTAGCAGAGTAAGGATTGCAGTGTTACATGAACATCTGATAGCATCGTGGTTCAGGGACAGTTCTCAGCCAAGATACAGAGGATGGTTATGAAGAAAGCATGCTCAATATCTTAAGGCCCTGCTATGAGAGAGAATGAAACTTTCTTGGGGAACTGAAAGTGTACAAGGATGTAAGGAATAGGAAGGGCAAAAGGACTTCCGCCCTGGGATGAGACGCAGGGTGATCCAATCCCAGGTAACCCAAGGGGTTGCTGGAGGGACTGGGGGCCAGTGATTATGATGACAACTTACCCACAGTCGTGAGTATGGTGCAGTGGGAAGAAACCACAGTGCTGAAAACCAACAGTTGCTGTGCTGCTGTTACCTCTGTCAGACAAGGGTCAGGAAGCTCAAAAAAGATAATCAAAAATACTGAGGGGTTCCAAGAGAAATACAGCCATGAAAAAACAAAACAAACAAACAAACAAAAAAAGAGTGCTGGCATTTGCGGAATATTTATGTTCCTAATGTACTTTACCTGGATTTTGCTTAGTATTTCACCTGCGTGTTCTCACCAATTCTTCTTCTTCTTCTTCTTCTTCTTCTTCTTCTTCTTCTTCTTCTTCTTCTTCTTCTTCTTCTTCTTCTTCTTCTTCTTCTTCTTCTTCTTCTTCTTCTTCTTCTTCTTCTTCTTCTTCTTCTCCTTCTTCTCCTTCTTCTCCTTCTTCTCCTTCTTCTCCTTCTTCTCCTTCTTCTCCTTCTTCTCCTCCTTCTCCTTCTCCTTTCTTCTTCTTCTTCTTCTTCTTCTTCTTCTTCTTCTTCTCCCTTCTTCTCCTTCTTCTCCTTCTTCTTCTTCTTCTTCTTCTTCTTTTCTTCTTCTTCTTCCTTCTCCTTCTCCTTCTCCTCCTCCTCCTCCTCCTCCTTCTCCTCCTTCTCCTCCTTCTTCTTCTTCTTCTTCTTCTTCTTCTTCTTCTTCTTCTTCTTCTTCTTCTTCTTCTTCTTCCTCCTCCTCCTTCTCCTCCTCCTCCTCCACTTCCTCCTCCTCTTCCTCCTCTTTTTCTTCTCCTTCTTCTTCTTTTCTCATGTCTATCAGGGTATTATCAATTCTCTCTAAGTTGAGGATGACCTTGAACTCCTGCTCTTCCTGTCTTTATCTCCTGAGTGCTAGGGTTGCAGCCCTGGCATTATGGCCATGTACTATCACACACAATCTTTTCTGCACTGATGAACATTTGTGGTATCTGCAAACACCTGACCAACTGAGCTCTGTGCCCAGTTCTTCCTTTTGGCATTTCCTCCTGCTCAGTGAAAGTGGGCTGAGGCAGCCTGAGAAAACGCCATGTCCTCCTCTAATGAGGATTTGCCGAGTAGATGACAAACTGAAGTGGATCTTCCAGGGTGACTGAGTGCTGAGGGTGTTTCTCAATGTAGCAAGCTCTAGGTTTCTGGCTACAAATCTCAACACAGGAAAGTAGCAAAAGCCCTAGACAGATGTTCCCGGAGTGAGACACAAGCAGTTCAAACACTTTTCTGATGGATCCCTGGAGATATTAAGTTGTATGGCAATCTGTAACATCTGGCTATGCCTACTCCAAGACTTTTTCTTCCTAACTCTCCCATCTCCACAGTTCTAGAAGCCACCAGTACTTTGGAATAAACTTCAAATACTGAATTTTGTTTATTCCAACTAAAAAGCCCTAAAGGAGGTAGAACGTTTCTCACAGTTTTCTTACAATGTCTTGCTGCCTTGCTTGGAGGGCTAGACAAATGCTTTGACAAAGGAAGGAATATTAAAGGTCATATCAGAGCACCACACATGGGTTCCTGGTCCAAGGCTTGTTTTTAGCCAGTATTGTCCCTTAGCTGCACATTTTGTTCTTGGACTACCTTCAGTTAGGTTAGTGTGTCCTGAACGTCCTCCCACAGTCATAGCTGATGGTGGGTGGTCTGGGCTGTGTATAGCGTCTTCCACGGCAGAGCTTCTGCTCCCACTGTCTAGAAGTTTATTACAAACCCAAATAAGCTTTGACCAGTTCAAGCCCAATTCGTAGAACTTTTTAGACTATTGCTTGAGAAATCTGTGACTTATGGCCAATATTGTGCTAAGGCACTTTTTGTTTGTTGATTTGTTTGGTTTTGAGGGATTGAGGGAGTTTGCCTGTATCACCATCGTCATACCAAATCTATATACCAGACAATACAATTAGTTTAATTGCATTCATGAGAAAAATGTTCATCAAAAAACGGGTGGTTGTCCTTCAAATGCCAAGGTTACATCACTAATGTGACCTTGTTGACCTCAGATACAATCCCAGCCTTGTCTTACACCAGAGATCTGCTTTCAAATCTCTAGCCTTCACAGCCTTAAAATGTCTCAATGGCACTCAGTTTGGGTGGTTCTCAAATCACAGATCACTATTGAGATGGGAAGGCTGACTGGCAGAGTCTTTGGGGGAAATTCTTCTTTGAAATATGTAGTAAATATATAGTTGATATAATTTCAACTCTAGAAAGTAACAAATAAAAACCAACCTCACCTATGTTTGCTACAAACCAGAACATCTTTGAACCTGAAAGAGGTAATTTTAAACAACTAGGTCTTCATCTTCCTAGATGAACCAGGGTTTATGTTCACTGATCCATAGGGGAGGGAACTTGAGCTCAGGAATACACAAACCTCAGGGCAATCATATGGAAGGTACTGAAACCCTAATAATAGTAGTAGAGAGAGCTAATGTGATTTTTTTTTCTGACAGCCTATGTTCTTCTAAATTTTTTAAAACCGTAATAAAGTTCATTTACTCCACAAATCTGCCTTTTGAGTAACCAAGGTTACTTTTATATCTAAAGTAGGTTCTAATGTTTGTTTTTAGGCATTGGTTTGATTTTGAGGTAGGCCTTGAACTCTCTTTATAGACACAGAAAAGAATTTCTGGTCCTCCTTTCTTTGCTTCCCCAGGTGCTGAGATTACAGGTCGGGCCATACATAAGTGTGTGCTGGGCATACATAAGTCTTCTGATAGGAGATTTTTCATTTTCTCTTGGACCCAAAGTGCACCTGGCTCTGTATAAATAGGGACTTAACCTCAGTGCCCATAGGACCCTGCCAGACGAGGACATCATGCTACCGTGAGCACAGTGCTATGAAGTAAGATAGCACTTGTTCTGCTTTTTCCTTAAGATGGAATATTAATTTCTTAGAATCCCCCATCCAATATACTACCACCTTTTGGTGGCTTACACCAACAATGTTTTGTTCACATATTTCCAGAGAGCAGGAGTCTGAAAGTAAGGCATCCCTCCTGCCTCCCCTGACTTCTGCCTAATGACAACAGTCCTCTGTTCTCCTTGGTTAGCAGATATAGCACTGAATTCCCTGCTGCCTTATCCATGCCACCTTCTTCCCTGTATGTGTATGGTCTTGCCTGAGTGTATGGCCCCTTTTTGAAGTTTAACATTTGTGTATTTATCTGTGTGCACATGTGTTATCATCTGTTTGTGTATGTTGTATGTAGGTATACGTGTATGTTATCTACATACACATGCAAGTCAGAGGACAGGCTCAAGCATCATCCTAAGGAATGGCATCCACCTCCTGTGAGACAAAATTGTTCATTGGCTGGAGCTCATCAATTAGGATAGAGTGGCTGGCTAGAAAGCTTCATGGATCCTCCTATTTATGCCTCCCTGTGCTGAGTTAGAAAATTGATGGCAAGACTCCCGACATTTTCACATTTCCTCATGATGTAAAGCATCAAGCACTTTATTTACTGACCCATTTCCCCAGCCGAGGCCCCCTCTTTTATTTCAAGGATCCTAGTCATCAGACTTAACGTCTGCCCTTAACCAATATGACCTCATTTGAACAGTTATATCTGCAAAGATCTGATTTCTTAGAATGTGGTATTCTGAAGTTCTTGGTGGCTATGGTTTGGAGAGGACAAATTCAGTCTTGTGCAGATAGAAAGCCCCTGGGGCTTACGTTGGATCAACTTTTAATGAGGAAATGCATATAATAGGTGCTCAATGATCCAGCTTGGAAGCCGGGAATGTGCACACGCACACGCACACGCATACACCAGTAATTCCCCCATTTAGAAGCTAGAGGCAAGAGAATTGCTAGGAGTTCAAGATCACCTAAGTTGCATGATAAGTTCCTGGCCAGTTGGGACTTTGTAGCAAGACCCTGGCTCCAAAGCAAATCATCATCACCATTGTCCTCCTCCTCCTCCTCCTCCTCCTCCTCCTCCTCCTCCTCCTTCTCCTCCTCCTCCCCTCCTCCTCCCCCTCCTCCTCCCCTCCTCCCCCCCCTCTTCCTCCTCATCATCAGGATAATCATCATCATCTAGATTAGACTTCTTAATGGGCTCAGATTATTGGACGAAGTTTTCTTCCTGCTTGAGGCCATTCGTAGATCACACCACACCCAAGCCCCTTTCCTTCCCTTTTTGTCTTCGCTTTCTCTTCCCACTCTCTACCCACTACCACCAACCCTTCTTTTTGGTTCCTCCTAGCAGCCATAGATGTCAGGGCTTGACAACAGCGTCAGAGAGATGCCCAACCCCATTCCCTGTGTGTGTGTGTGTGTGTGTGTGTGTGTGTGTGTGTGTGCACTCACGTGCACACATCCCACCAGCTGGGTTGCTCTGTCTTTTCCAAGTCACCCTAGCCTGTTGCTCTGTGTTTTTAGGGTCTCCCAAAACACTGAGCTAAATCAGCAACTCTTAGTCAAATATCTAAGCCACATACTCTTTGGATTGTGTTCTCCACAAGCTTCCTCAACTCAACGGCCTCTTGAGCCTTCCTCTTTTTTTTTTTTTTTTTTTTTTTTTTTTTTTTTGGCTTTTGGCTTTTGGCTTTTGGCTTTTGGATGTCTGTTTACCTCTGATGAAAAATTGGCTCTCACAGATAGGATTCTCCTATGTGCTGGGCATCTACGTCTCATACTCTTCTCACAACAATGTCTCCCTTTCTTTCTAGGATTCTCCTTATGGTTTGTCGAAGGTCCTGCAGCTAATTCAAGGTAGAGTGAGACATCAAAGCTGGGACCATCAGATTCTCGTGTTTACTCCCTTCACACTGCTACAGTGTTAGAAAATGGAGCTTCCAGACTTTTGATTCTTCAACAGGCTCCCCAGTCAATCTTTCGCAAATATATAAGAGCACTGAGTGTGTTCTGGTATTTTGTTTTGAAAAAATATTTTCCATCTTATTTTTTGACAGGATCTCACTGTAGACTACATGCTGGTTTTGAACTCAGGGTCATTCGCCTGTCTCAGCCTTCCAAATTCAGGAATTACTGAGGTAGACTATCCCCCTTGGCTTGCTCTGGTATTTATTTTAAGCACATTAGACTCTTCCCTTGAGTTTCCCCAGAAATTACTGGGGGTGGGTGTAGGTAGGAACTGTGAAGAGGGAAGTGTTATCGACCTACTAATCATTCAAAAGATCACATTGGAATCCTTTTATTCCCCTTATGGTAGCTGCTTTGAGTTTCTAGCTGTGATAATTTAAGTTTGAAAATGCAAACTATTCAAAATTGCAAAACGCTCTCCGTTGGCAGATTTCCATGAAGCTTGATTCAGCATGTTCTGCATGTTGAGGACACGCTGCAAAATATCCTCAAAGCAGAGCCACTAGACACCCTCACATACTGGACCCCCTACTCATGGTGCACTTCTTGAACTTTCGTGAACAAACCTGTTCTTCTCTGCCTCTTTGAAGGTGCTGCTCCTTCTGCCAGACACCTCCTCTTGACCCCAACTCTTGGCCTATTAGCTCATTCTCCAAATTGCAGCATTGAAGAAGCCACTGTATCCTTCTCTGTCCTAGAGGGGCCCATCTGAACCCTAATCCAGCCCTGGATAACTCACCTAAAAGTAATAGAGGGGAGAACAGTAAAACCTGGGCCTTGCCCCAAATCTACTAGGTCAAATTCACTAGGGTGGAGCCTGGGAAAGGCTCATCTTAACAAGTTCCCCAGGTGCTTGGGAAGATCCTGGGCTGAGCTTCCCAGAATTGAGTCATCGCTTCATCTTTACAACTTTTATCCTACACTCAAAGCCAAGTGAACAAACACTTCAGGCATGCTTACTATATGCTCGGCCCAGCTCTAGTGTCACACAATCAGCTCCTGCAGTGGTCACTGTAACTTGGACAATGTGGTGACTGTCCCTATCACTATGCTGTTTAAGAGGAAACTGAGGCATGGAAAGGTTAAGAAACTGGCACAAGGTCACTCATCAAATAAGAGCTGGCTTCAGATTATTGTCAAGATTTCTCTGCTTCCTGATGTTTGTGGATTTCTTTCTTTAAATTGCTTTGCTTTAGCATGTATATAAATTATTTGAATCTAATGCAAAATCTGTGAGAGCAGAGACCGTGAGGCTGGGTCACAGCCAGTATATATGTGTGAAATGAATAAATGAACACATGAACATTCAACATAGATTTTGGATACTGGGTCCATTTGTTCTCTCCTACTCCCTAAAATTACACTGGCATTAACATTTAAATCTTGTGTTCCGCCTGGTACTTGTATATCCCAGTTATGAAAACCTCTGAGCTATAATTGGCATCTCCTATGCTAGCAACAGTGTAAAGGTCTTGAGAACACGAACTAGATGAATTCTTCTTGCTGTTGGGTAAAAGCCAACTGAGTAGTAGCATTCTTGCCTCTTGGCAGAGAGCAGGTACCAGAATTATTTCAAAGCAAGTTCTAGATCGTTTTTTGTTTTTGTTTTGTTGTGTTTTCCCCAAGTGCTTTGAGATCTAAAAGGTGGTGGCTGGATTTAGTAGAGGGTAAAATATAATGAGGATGAGAGCCATGGATTAGAGCAAAACGAGTTCTTGGCTTGGCTGTTATTTGAGGACTCTTGAACTTTGCCCTGGTTCTTGTGCATGCCTCCTACACACTGGTGGCCTTATTCAGCTAAGAGCGTCTTGCAGAGAAAGATTATGTCCTCACTGTTCATTGTCTTTAGGATTTCCTGGTGCCCAGAAGAGAGAAGCTGTTCAATAAAAGAAATTGTAGGTTGCTGGGAATTTTAGCACATGCCTTTTGTCCCAGCTACTTTGAAGACTGAGTCAGGAGGATTCTAGGAGTTCAAAAGTTTGAGACTAGCTTGGGTAATATAGCAAAATCAGTGTGTGTGTGTGTGTGTTTGTGTGTGTGTGTGAGACAGAGAGAGAGAGAGACAGAGAGAGAGAGACAGAGAGAGAGAGAGAGAGACAGAGAGACAGAGAAAGACAGAAGGAGAAGAAGACAATGACGATGTAGTAGTAGTAGTAGCAGCAGCAGCAGTAGTAGTAGTAGTAAAATATAGGCCTTTCTTAAGAACACTCCTGAGAATGGTAGTAGGCTAGAGAGCTGGGGAAAGGCAAACACTCAAATCTTTAATGTTTTGGAGCTGTTGTTTTGTAGCCAAAGCTGACCTCAAAGTTCCTGATTGGCTTTCCTTGACCTCCAGAGTAGCTAGAGTTATAGGTATGTGGCACCATAGCCTGCTTCAAATAAACACACACACACACACACACACACACTTTAAAACAAGCATAGGCTTGTGTAAGTCCAGGCTATCCTTATACTCACTCTGTAGTTGAGGCTGACCTTGAATTCCTGATCTTCCTACCTCTAACTCCTAAAATTTTAGATTATAAGTACACAACACCATATTCAGTCGTCAGCGTGAAATTTTAAATATATGCTCATCTATTCACTATTTAAATGCTTTTACTCATTCTTGATGGGGAAGACAATTTATTACATGGCAATAGACAATATACTTATTTAAACAGTTTATTCTATAAAGGCTCTGTGCAATTGGATATGCTGAGGCCTTAAGATTGATTCTCCAGCACTGTGATAGATCATGAATGATAGACTGATAGGTATATGGATAATAGATAGATAGATGATAGATAGATGGATAGATAGATAGATAGATAGATAGATAGATAGAAGATACATGGATAGAATAGATAGACAGCTCACTAAGTATAATCTTTTAGTGTGTAATTCAAATATTTCTAGATCTTCACACTCTTGGAAATGTGGTACAGTTAACTTGCCTGTCCTGCTTAGTTAGGTATGCCCTTTGACCTGCTTTGGCCAATAAAAGGTGAGTAGACCTTAGATTTGATGTTTGAGGGCAAATATTTCAGGTTCAGTACATGTACGACTGGAAATCTCAGAACAAAATAGATACTTAGCTAACCCAAGGGGAAATGTGTTACAACAAAGAAATGGAACCTTGTTGTAAGTCACAGAGATTTCCCAGTTGTTTGTTACAGTAGCATCGCTTTCCCTGCCTGGACTGCTGCAAGGCACACTGTTTCCTTGACTGCTTTTATTGTTCGGTTTGTTCTTATCACAGTTCTGGGCTTCCAATCCTGACCTTGTCCATGCTGCATAAGTGCTCCCACACTGACTTCCATCTCCAGCCCTAATCACTGCAATTAAATTCAAATTGCAATCGATCTTAACCTTTAGGTATCAACAGAACACATAATCGTGTTGTATTCCTGCAGCATAAGTAATTTTTACAGTGCAATCTAACATATACCGTCAGTTGAATTGCATACTAAGGCTATCAGTAAAGGCCATCGGGTCATCAAAGTCACCTTTATGGAAATTCATGAGAAAAACTTCAATGCCAAATAGTTCTGTCTTTGAACAGAGAGACTACATTATTGTATTATTCTTAATACATTGACTTTATTTTAAGCTCTGGAGATGTTAAGAACAAATCATTGAAAATAATTTCCTTTTTCCCTGGCAGATAGAAGGCTCTGAGGCAAGTTTCATCCTATCTATAGTAGGTGTCCAAAGGTTTTTGGCTCTTTTTTAGTATTAACATTGTTCTTAGCTTTGTGATAATTACTTTATCATTTTTCTCTTCATTATTTTCTTTGAGTTCTTATTTTTTTTTTTTTTTTTTTTTTTTTTTTTTTTTTTTTTTTTAGACCCGTTTTAGGCAAGCGCGTACCACTGAGCTAAATCCTCAACCCCAGTTCTTATTTTTTAAGTAAAATTATTTTACGTTTTGTTTATTTATGTATTCATTCATTTCTTCACTCATTCAATTATTTATTTAATGGAAGGGGCGTGTATATGTGCCACAGCATGTTGTGTTGGTCACAGGATAACTTCCTAGAGGCATTCCTTTCCTTCTACCATGGGTTCCAGGAATTGTTTGATAACAAGCTCCTTCATCTACAGGGCTATCCTGTGGGCCTTTGGGTGGTTGGACAGAAAATGGCCCCTCATAGACCCATATACTTGAATGCTTGGATCCCAATTAGTAGAAATGTTTTCGAAGGATTAGGGGGTGTGGCTTTGTTGGAGGTATGTCACTGGGGGTGGGCTTTGAGGTTTTAAATGCTCTGCCAGATCCAATCTTTCTTTCTCTACTTGCTGCCTGCAGATCAAGATGTACACCTTTTAGCAACTGCTCCAGTGCCATGTCTGTCTGCTTTCCATCATGACGATCACAGACTAACCCTCTAAAACTGTAAGCAAGCCTCCAATTAAATGTGTTCTTTATGAGTGACTTTGGTTATGCTGCCTCTTCACAGCAATAGAACAGTAACTAAGACACGTCTTCATCCTAATGTTCACTTACAATATAAAAAGAGAACCTCACCACCATTTAATAAGAGGAGAAGAGTAAGAAGGTTGAGATGGCTGTAGTGTCAAAGCGCTTTCCAATATATTATGTTAAGGCCAGCAAAATGGCTCACAGGTAAGGAGACTTGCTGGAGAGCCTAAAGACCTGAGTCTCAGCCCCACCTCACTATAAATAAATAATTTACATGAAATAAAATATTTTTATTTACACCATAGATTAGTGTTGGGTCTCAGGCTTAATCAGAAACATTTCTGTTTGCAGTTAGTGACGATCAATGCAGAGACTCCTAACTGGTGAAGCACTGTGAAGAGTTACTTACTGTTGGATGCTGAACAGTAAATGGAACACCTGTGTCACCTCCTCAATGCTCAGAATACATCTGAGTGGGAGCAGGGAAAAAAAAAGAACGAGAGAAAACAGGGAAGAGTGTTCTAAAATGCTGTCCTCTTCTGGATACGCCATGACCTTGTGCTTCTGAGCTCACATGCACAGACAAGCCTATCAACATCCTGTCATGGATTAGGGAGAAACTAAGGCCCTTTTCTTCCCTGAGACACTTAAGGATTGCTTATGAGGGGCAGGGGAGTCCTATTTCTCAGTAAATTGTCCATGCTTAAATAAATACCTCCTCACAGACCTTCTTTAGAGAAAATGTGAAACTAGAAAACAGGAAGATAAGAAGGAGGCGTCAGGGAAGACAAAGTAATTAGGCCTTAATCTCTCAGACAGATATGGTGGGAGAGCAATTGATCTGGGTAAGGGAGACTCTATGCAAAGGGCAGAGGGGTCTAGAGGACCAGATACATAATTTTCAGGGCCCAGTACAAAAATGGAACTATTCTGTCCCTTGTTCATGTATTAATAGTTTTTTGGGGGGGGGTTCTTTTTTTCGGAGCTGGGGATCGAACCCAGGGCCTTGCGCTTCCTAGGCAAGCGCTCTACCTCTGAGCTAAATCCCCAACCCCATATTAATAGTTTTCAGATGGTGACATCAGTGGTTATACTAAATGGTAACCTTTCTGAGTTGGGATCCTGTGTGTCCACCTACCCAAACTGTCCTCCTGGGGACAAGCGCTCTGCTGCCATAGACCAGGGGAATGAAGCTGTCTTTCTCAGGCCACAGGCTGGGTCACCATAGGAGCTAGATGGTGTTTTCTAGCAGCTGGAGTCTGTTTCCTGGAAGTAAACAGAGTCCATTGTGTGCCTTCTTTCAAGTCCTGTATTGATACTAAGAAGCTATGCAAGCTGGTGTAGCTCAGCCTCCTTTCTCAGAAATGATGCTGGCAAATCTCCTCACAGCTTCATCAAGCCCCCTACAAAGCATAGCCTACCCTCAGAAGACAGAGAGGCAACAGATCTTCTAATTGGCTTGTTCAGAGTCCGTCAAGGCCTCCTCTTCTGTGTGTACCTGGGAACAGGGCAGTTTATTTCCAACCAATAAATGCTCACTGATCTCAGCTCTAGTGAAAACCTACAATTTCCAGACTTTCTTAGGGGATAAGTTTAATTAGCTTTGTATCCTGCTGTTGCAATGATCTAAGACATCAGCTCAACTAAGTTTAATTTTTTAAACATTTTTTGTTTGTATGTTTAGTGTGTGTGAATGTGTGGGTACATATTGGCATGTGTGTAGTCAGAGGACAACTCAAGGCGATTGGTTCTCTTCTTCCACCTCGTGGGTCTCTGGAATCAAATGTAGGTCATCAGGTTGGCAGAAAGCACCTTCACCCACGGTTCAATTACATTTAGATGACATCTCTTCCTGGATTGTTCATTGGGGAAAACCCCATATATATATATCTCATATATATATAATCTTATAGGTGATGGGAAGGTATAAGCATGTATGTGTATACCTCTGTGTGTGCAAGTGTGCATGTGTGTTCATGTCTGTGTGTTCATGCATTATGTATGTGCATGTATAGTATGTGTATGCATGTGAGTATGTGTGTGCATGTTTGTGCTCATGTACACATATTAATCCTTTTATGAGGATTGCCCATGAATGACTATGAAAGGAAAAATCAATTGTAAGCAGGTTCATATCTTGTAAACTCAGTCCTTTAAAGGTTACTTTCCCCCTGGAAGCCAGCCTGTTTTATAGGATCTTCTTGGAAAGGAAAGAACATCTTTTTGCCTGGGCACTTCCTTATCATGTTAGGCTCTTTTCAAGTGCATGATTCTGTGAACTCCTTGTGAGGAGACAGGGACTTTTTTTTTTTTTGGTTCTTTTTTTCGGAGCTGGGGACCGAACCCAGGGCCTTGAGCTTCCTAGGCAAGCGCTCTACCACTGAGCTAAATCCCCAACCCGAGAGACAGGGACTTTTTGAGAGCTATTTGAGTCACCCTGCTAACATCACGGGCTGTTTGGAGAGCTGATGAGACAGTAACTCCTGGGTGTGCTGAGACTGCTTCCGGAATGAGGTGAGGAGGGAACCAAGAGAGTCCTTGACCTTCCTTGACTGCCTCTCCTTGTTGACATGCTCAAGCTTGTCCTGACACACGGCTCAGCTGAGCAAGGAATGACGGCTGTGTTGGAACATAAATCCTGCCATGTATAGCTGTGTGGCCCTTTACCCTCTATGTGGTACTAGTGCATCTCTACTGAACTGTCTTTCAGCGGTAATAATGACAATAATTATATTTGGTATCTTTTGAAATTTTGAGCGAGGAGAATTGGCACATGCTTGTGATCCCAGCACTTGGAATCCGAGGCAGGAGGATCATGACTTTAAAGCCAGACTAATCTACCAATCTCAAATACAAAAAGAAAAAAAGAAAAAGAAAAAGAAAAGAATAAAAGAAGAACAAAAGTTACCTTTTAAACTTTTGCTTGGTCTGACTTCGAAATGCCGAATTCATATTAATCACAATGATGACCGGTGTGGCAAGATAGTGTAAAAGTGCAATAGTAGCAGTCATAACTTGGTAGTAACCGACAGCTCTCTAATTGGACTGAAGGCCCACTTACCAGGAGGAAAATCATGCCTGGTACTGAAAACCTAGCCAATTACCCAAGGCTAATGGGATTATGTATCTCAGATGAGAACCTACTACTACCGCTTACTAAACCAGCCTAATTTCTAACTACATTCTAAAACTATTCCTAATATCTACATACATGTAGTTCACAACCCTCATCAAAGAGGCTTCTCTCGGCAGCAGATGGAGACCACTACAGAAAACCACAGCTAGTCAAAATCAGATATCAACGGATCACAGACTACACAACCTCAGTGGATATATCTACAAGACAATGCCTACAACAGCTCAGGGAACATTACAGAAGAGAGAATGAATAGATTCTAACAGCCAGAAAGACACCTAGGAAGTCTCTTGAGATTGGCTCTCTTAGGACTGGAGAGAAGGCTCAGCCGTTAAAGGCTAGGATCACAAGCAAAAAAGATTGCAAGAGATTGGATCTCTTAGAAATTACAAGAAAGCTACACCCTGCAAAATATATCAACATCCTGGCTACAGGAACAAAGACAACACCAATAGTCATGGTAATGTGGAAGGAGGAAATCTCACAGAGCCCCACCCTGAGCTGGATACCTACAGGCAACTAAGGACGACTATTACCTAAGGACCACTGAGAAAGGGAGACTTACACAGAAATGAGGCTCTAATTGGTTTTCTACTATGAAGTGGTCGGTCCTGAAATCAAGCACACGACCAACCCTAAGTGAACTCAGCGGGTTGTTTTTATATTTATGCTTTTTAATAAGGAAAACAGTGTGACTTTGAGAGGGAGTCATGGGGAGGAATGTGGGAGGGGTTAGATGAACAGGACATGGGAGGGGTTGGAGGGAAGAACGGGAAAGAGGAAACGATGCAATTATACTTCAGTTCTTTTTTAATTAAAGCATAAAAAAAGAATTGTTTGATGAGTCAAAACATATAATTGTACAAAAAATACGTTAAGATAGGACTGAGGACATGGCACATGAACATCATCCTGAAATGGCACCTGTCGTCTACCGCAGCAAGCACTCCAGAAAGCAGCATGGCAGAAAACCACAATACCTTTTCTGACCGAACCCCAAAAGCAGCACTCACTATTTCTCCCTTAGGTTGTTGATACCTGTGCCTTTCTCATCTTGCATGGGAGCGAATACAGAAATGAGTGGATACATGAAAGCAACCACCATTGGGCTGCTCCGGATGCCTTAACTATACACATTGAAAGTCTTTTGACAACTATTGAATGCTGTCCAGAGGAGAAGGAAGCTTAAATGTTGCCCTTCCTCTTCCTCAGCGAGCTGCATTCTGAGAGCAATGTCTTTGATGACTTAGCCACTCATTAATTTCAGTGTTGTGACTTCAAAACCTTCATGTCCAGCTCGTGCTTCTTGAACTACTCGTACGACGTCTGACGTCAGAGCATCACTGACTAGGATAGTTAATGTCAGCTTGCCAGGATCTAGATCACCTAGGAGCTGGGCCTCTGGGCAGGCCTGTGAAGAATCACCTTGATTACATTAATAGAGGTGAGAAGACCTAACCACTATGGTGACATCATTTCCTGAACTGTGTGAATGGAGAAGCAGAACCCAGCATCAGCAAGCATTGGTTTTTGTCTGCTGCCCAAATGTGGATACAGTATGTTACAGGCTGCTTCACGTTCCCTGTTGTTGACTTTCCTCCATGAGAGACTGAATTAAAATAAACACTTTCTCCTCTATGTCACTTCTGTCAGAGAACTTTTTCACAGCAAAAGGGAATAAACTCAGACAACTATATTGCCGGCCTTCACTTCTCTTGTACCTGTTCTTGGAGAGTCACCAGGAAAAAGGACAGAGGCCATACCAAACTCACCTACCCAGGAAGTCCTTCAGGGTAGAACTACTGTGTGCAGCTTGTGACCCAAGGGTTTAGCATTTGCCTGCTTAGCAGTTGCTAAATACTTGCTTGCCAGTGTCCCTGTACACAGGGAAGCCATGACATGGAATTGGATTTAAGGACCACTCCATGAAATAAAACCTGCACCTGACACTTGCTAAAGCGCCAAGAACCTGAGACTAGAAAGGTGATTGTGCATTTGGGAGGCAGAGGCTGGGTGGTTCTCCGTGAGTTCAAGGACAGCCTGGTCTACAAAATGAGCTCCAAGATAGTCAAGGGTACACACAGAAAAACCTAGTCTTGGGAAAGGTGGGGGTAGGGATGGGGTGTCCTAGGTGGAAAGTTGCTACTATTATTCTACTAAAAGAACAGGCAATAAAATGGCTCCTAATGACTTTTGTTACACCCATCAATCAGTGCATTGTGCAATCCTCACCACAGGATGATTTCAATGGATGGTAATTAGCACAGATATCCACAACTGGACAATTCACCAAGAGTAAGGGATTTGGAAGCAATCACTTCTAAATGAGCTGTCTTCCTCAAACTCAAACCCATCTGCTCCAGGATCAGGGATCTAGGGAATGGAAACTTTCTAGGAGCCAGAAGTAGGGATGGTTGCCTTTCAGACACAATGGAACTGATGCACAGTTGAGCTCACAGAGACTGTGACAGCACACACAGGACCTGCACATGGTATAAACCAAACAAGATCCCACCACTGTGAAGGAAAAGGAGAGGAAAAGTCCCATTCCTTAGCCATGAAACTATTTGCAGTTGATGCCTGCTGAGAAAGCAAAGTAGTTTTCTCTGTTGGGGTGACACTGGGTGTATGGGCCACACTCTAGGAAGACAGGAGGACAGGCCCTGTGCCCAGGAGTTGTTGGCCAATAAAATGAACTCCATGGTCTTTTGTTTACTAGTTTGTGGGCTTTTTGTTTCACTTTGTTTTATTGTAATTTTTTTTTTTTGTCTTACTGGTTTGTTGTTTTGATTTTTTTGGTTTTGTTTTGTTTAGAGAGAGAGAGAGAGAAAGAGGGTGGGGGAGAACATGAAGTTGAGCGGATAGGGAAGATCTAGAGGCATTTGGAGGAAGGAAAATGTGATTAAAATACATAAAAATATTTGTTTGTTTTCCTTTCTTATATTTTGTTTTGTTTTGTTTTTTCTTTTCTTTTCTTTCTTTCTTTCTTTTTTTTTTCTTTTTGTTTTGTTGTTTTTGTTTTTTGAGGCAGGGTTTTCTTATAGCCCTGGCTGTCCTGGAACTAGCTCGGTAGACCAGGCTGGCCTCGAACTCAGATTTGTTTGCATCTGCCTTGACTGCTGGAATTAAAGCTGTGTCCCATTACTCCATCACTGACTTGTGAAATGATTTTTAAGTTATTAAAAAAAAAAGAAGCCTGCTTTTGCTTTGGATGAAAGTGAACATGACCAATGGACTCATTCAATTCTGCCTCTAAGGCTGATGACCAGAGTTCAATCCCCAGGATCCACATGGTGGACGGTAAGAAGTTATGCCATGAGATTTTTCTCTCGACACACACATGCAATAAATACGTAACTGGAAATACTAAAATTTGTATAAATGAAACCTGAAATTAAGAACCAGACTAACTCCAAGCATTGGTAGCCCACACCTTTAATCCCAGCACTCGGGAAGCAGAAACAGGAAGATCTCAAGGCCGGCCAACCTGGTCTATAAAGCAAGTTCTAGGATAGCCAAGGCCACACAGTGAAGCCTGTTTCAAACAAAACACAACAAATGAAAGCAAACAAAGAAATAAATACACAAAAAGAACCAGACTAGCAGCACTGGGAGCTAAGGAGACAAAACCCACAAGATTCTATCATCCCTGTTTTTTTATGGAGTCATGAGCTGAGGGAATTTTCCATCTTGAGGTTTACTTTTGACATTTAATATAATTTTAATGTAATTTTTACAAGTACTTGTCTATCAGCACAATACCTGTTCATTTGTTTCTATTTAGTAGAAGTGTTTCAGATGGCCAAACAACTTTTTCTTGTTGTTGTTATTGATGGAGCAGCATGGGCAATATCTGTACCCAGCCCCAAATGAGTTCCCAGCTCCCCAGCAAAGTCATCAAGAAGGAGAAGAAGGAACACAGCTGACACTGTACACATGTACACACACACACACACACACACACACACACACACACACACACACACACACACACCAACGGTTGTCATGCACCAAGCTCTGGGATGACTTCTAATGTAATACTATGTAACTGACATTGATGTCAAATATGTGTTTATATACTCGCTTTATAGTTGAGAATGTTAACTTTCAATGGCAAAACCATTTAAACTCTGGTCTTTCTGGTTCTAAAATGTGGGCCCTTAACTTCCATACACCACTGTCTACTAAAGAACGTGTGTGAGCCCGCATCATAAGGAAAATCAGCTCAACTTGGGAAACTAGGTGGTGGCGGTGCACGCCTTTAGTCTTGTCAATGGACATTGTTTGCAAGACAAGAGTTTCTTCTTGTAGCCCTGGCTATCCCAGAACTTGCTCTGTAGAGCAGGCTGGCCTTGAGTTCACAGAAATCCTCCTGTGTCGGCCTCCTAAGTGCTGGGATTAAAGGCCCAGCAACTCATACAACGTTTAAGCAACCTTCTGCTGACAAGGCCATATCTTGCCACAGAACTGAAAATATCTTCAATCAATAAAGATCAAAGGCGGGGTTGGGGATTTAGCTCAGCGGTTAGAGCGCTTGCCTAGGAAGCGCAATGCCCTGGGTTCGGTCCCCAGCTCCGAAGGAAAAAAAAAAAATAATAAAGATCAAAGGCATAGTGGCACACGCCTGTAAGCTCAGCTCCTGAAAGACTGAAAGGGGCTCATGAGTTTGAAGCCAGCCTAGGAAATATAGTGAGACTGTGTTTCAAAAAAATCAATAACAATGGCTGGAGCAGGCTGTCCCAGGTTTGGAGCAACTGTTGCTCTTCCAGAGGAGCCAGTTAGAGTCTCAGCATCCATCTGACAGATCACAACTGTGTGCAGCTCCAATTTCAGGGGATCCAGTGTCTTCTAAACTTTGTTAGTACCAGGTACACCTACAGTGCACATCCAAACAGGCGGCAAAACACTCATGAACTCTAAATAGTAAAATAAATAAATAAATATTTAAAGAAAAAGTTAAGGTTGATGATGAGAGGATGATGATACCATTGAGTGTCACCAACACCCTGGAGCCTCAGGTTTCAGAAAAACCACTCAGTGACTCCAAATCACATATGTGCATTTTCCAGTGTTCAGCCTACAGTGCTGGATCAGTTGAGTGCGTTCATTTAAATGGGATGGGGAAGGCACCAGGGAGACGCAGGAATGAGATAGAGCTGGTGGTCTAGTATGCTTTGCAAACTGTGTTTATAGCTGAGAAGGTATGGATGTGTACACACACACTACTACAAATGTGAGCTACGGGCCAGTGAAGGTAAAGAACAGTGAGAAAAGCCCATGCAGAGAGAATAAATCTATGCGTTTTCATGAAAGCATGCCCTTCTTTCTTTTCCTTCCTTCCTTCCTTCCTTCCTCCCTCCCTCCCTTCCTTCCTCCCTTCCTTTCTTCCCTTCCTTCCTTTCCTCCTTCCTTCTTTTCTCCCTTCTTTCCTTCCTTCCTCTTCCTCTCTTTCTTTCTAATGATAGGAAATAAGTCTGAATAGAAGTTAGCACCCCTCGTCACAGCACTTGGAGCACAAAGACATGAAGGCTGCTAAAACTCTGAAGCCACCCCATTTTCATGTAGAGAGTTCCAGGCCAGACAAGGCTATCAATATTATCCTGGACTTAAAAAAAAAAAAAAAGTAAAATCAAATCCAAATGGATATATTGGCTGTCTGCCTTTGTGGAGCCAGGGATTTTAGTTGATGTCAAGATTCACTGATCCAATTAGTCTTTCTGACCACAGCATCCATTACCCAGGCTGCTAGAAATGCTTGCTGCTTCTACCTTTGAGCTCCTTCTTCCTGGGTAATTGACCTCTCCCAGAGTAGCCCACATCTAAGAGTGACAAGGCTCACCCTGCCAGCCTCAGTTGATCTTCTCTGAATGGCTATTTACTTGCAGTGTTTCCTGTAACATTAGCTACTACCTGTCTTCCTTTATTCCTCATAAACCTCCGACAGGGAAACCTGCACCAGAGCAGCCAAGAATACTCTCCGTGAAGGTTGCTCAGCCAATTCATAGCCTGAATCTCACAGGTACCTTGGTCGTCGTTGTGAGATCGCCTGGCATTGAACTCAGGACCCACCTGCCTTCACCTTTTGAGTACTGAGAGTACAGGGGTGTGTCACACACCCTTCCTCTTCTTTGTTAACCAAAAGAATACATTTGTGAATAATTTGTGATAATTACAGCCGTCAATGTGCCCATGAAGACATTTGATATAAGAACCACCTGAATGGATGTGCATTTATAGATATACACTCTTTATAATTTCAGCATTATTGCCTCTACCCTCATCCTCTGGACCATGCTAAAATGACTGTATCACTAATGCCATTTTTTTTTTAAACTTCTGGCATCCCATTAATCCAGCAGCTGAGTTATCGAATTGACCATAGCTCACTTACAGTTACTTAATGACCTGCATCTTAAACGATATGGCCAGCATCTCCCATCTCTGACCACACTCTGGGAGGCTTAAACAATGTAAAGATGTTGTTGCAGTTTGGAAGACTAGAAGTCCAGGGTGAAGGGGCTGACCCAGCCCCATCTTTCTAAGTCCCTGGACTCCCATCCCTTTTTCTTAGCTCCTGATGTCATTGGTGTGCCGTGATTGACTGATGTACCATCCTGGTCTCCACCTTTATGTTCAAACAGCCTTCTTTAAAAAATATTTTAGTAATAACTATGTGTATCTATGTATGGGTATGTTTGTGTATGATGAGTATAGTGCCACTGGAAGCAGAAAAAGGAGTTATAGTTATGAGAGCCTCCAGACATGGGTGCTGGGCGTTAAACTTGGGTCTTTACAAGAACGATATGCTTGCTCTCTTGATGGCCAATCTTTCTCTCCAGCGCAAGCATCCAATGGCATTCTTTTTCTTTTTTGCCGGCCTTCACCTACCTATGCCTTCCCTGGGAATGACCAGTTTCGCTCTTTTTATGAGGACACCAATCACATTGGAATAGGGCCTACCCAATACCACTATGACCTCAGCTCAAATAATTATTCTTGCAGTGACTCTGTTTCCAAATAAGGTCACATTCTCAGGTACTGAGGGTGAGGATTTCACTATATGAATGGGGTGGGGTAGAGATGATTCAGGCCAGTAAATCCTCATCTTTGCTTTATTTTCTCCACAGCAGTTGCTACCTCCTAATATACGGAACATCTCTTTTGCTTATGAAGATGTTTTCCTCTCCATATAAGGTAAGATTCAGGATGGCAGATGTTTTTCTGCTATTTTGTTTGTTTGTTTTATTTTGAGAGAATAGTATACAGTCCAGGCTGACCTCTAACTCATTGTGGAACCCAAGAATGACTGCAAACTTCTGATTGGGAGGCCTGTAACCTCCCAAATGCTGGGCTGCAGCTTGTATAACACAATACTGGGTGGTGCTGGGGGATCGAATCCACTCCACAAACAGCAGAAAGTCCTTCGACATTGCCAGGCAGGCCTGTTTTTCTGTTTTGCTCATCCTCTGTGCCTAAAGTTGACTGTAGCAAGTAACAGTCTGGGGGATACATATTTGCTGAGCAAATACAAACAGGAGAAGAAATGTGCACGTCCTACCTCTTTCCTCACAGCTTTGGCATGCGTCCATGAATACATCCATGGACTCTGAGACTATCAGAGCCTTATGGACATCGAGGACAACCATGCACAGTTCTTCTGCACCACTCATGGCAACTGAGACCCAAAGGGGCCAGTGTTTAACTCATGTGCATGGAGGAGTAGCAATAAGTTCGTTTGCCTGTGTCTACCTGTGCTACCCACAACTGCTGACTTTAGTATATGTAATTTTCTCTGGGGCCAGAAAAGTCTGCAGTGAAAATTTAAAAGCAATCGGTTCTTTGTGTTTGACCAGTGACAGATGGGCACATGGCTGTTTGCTCTAGATAAACTGAGTTGATCAAGACATCAAAGACTACATACTTGATGGGCTCGTCCAACCAGCTTATGATATTCAGGGTTGATGGGCATTCGTTATAAAGGTAATGAACCAACGCCATCAATCTTAGCTATTTATAAGGAAATGATCCTGTTTGGGAGAACCTGCGCTTCTGGTTTGGAACCAAGAATTGCTTAATATAGACCTTACCACGGGGCAAGAACCCAGAAGGTCTTCCACCTGATTTGGATTACTGGCAAGGAAGGGAGAAATGATCCACTACTTTTCAGTTCCGGCTAGACACAGCATAGTGTCCATACCAACCCATCCCTGAAGGTACCAGTTGAATAAAAAAACAACAACAAAAAAAAAACCCTTCCAAACATTTTGCAGCCTTTTCTTTCTATATAGCGACTTTAATTATAGACTCTGCAGCTGACTGACCTTGAGCAAACCACTGAAGCTTTTGGTGTCTCACTCCCCTTCTATAAAATTGGGGTTAATAATAGTGTTTACTTCATCATTTGTTGTGAGATTTCAATGTGGTTACATACAAAAAGCACTTAGAAACGCGCCCAGCCAGTAATAAGCTCTATTCACATTACTGTAGTGTCTGTCTTACTTCACCTGTTCATTCACTCAGTCAACACATACTGAGAGTTGATATCTCAGCTGTCTGCTGGCAGTAGAGGTTACAAAAATGCAAAAATGGGGGGTTGGGGATTTAAAGAGCGCTTGCCTAGGAAGCGCAAGGCCCTGCAGGTCCCCAGCTCTGAAAAAAAAAAGAACCAAAAAAAAAAAAAAATGCAAAAATGGAAAAAAAATCCTACATCCCTGCAGGCATGTAACAGCCTCAAGCAGACATTGGCAATCAGGGATCAATAGACCACTGAAATGACAGGCATTGGTTGGTGCAGGTAATTCAATGTAAAGTATAAAGGGTCCATGATGATTATTATATCCTTAAGGGGATGAAAGAATAAACACTCTCCAGACCCTCCCAACCCTCACTGTGTGTGTGTGTGTGTGTGTGTGTGTGTGTGTGCGCGCGCGCGTGCGCTATGGAACATGTGTAAATGTCAGGGATAACTCGTAGTTACCTACTCTCTTTTCCGACTGTATGGGTTCTAGGGCCATACTCAGGAATTGAACCTGAACTTGGTTTCAGGTTTTGGCAGTTAGCCTCCTTACATACTAAGCCATCTTACTGGATATTTCTAGATAATTTTGGAAAATGAATAAATAGATTGATGGATCAATTGACTTGCATTTTGTAATTCTATTAAGTCAGAAGCCAACTGTAGGTTAAATGATTATTATGTTCTATATTTATTAATTAATGTTGGAAATGAATATGGTGGCAGTTATTCCTTAACCAGCTAAAACCAGTTAAAAAATAAAAACAAAACAAAACAAAACAAAGAAACAAACCAAAACAACAACAACAACAACAACAACAAGCCAAAGCAACAAGGACAATGAAAACTAGCTGAAGATCACCCTTGTTACAAAATAGAAGCAGAAAATTCAGTAGACGCAGTTAGTGCACTGTGGAGATTGCTGTATTAGAAGTCTATAAAGACTCAAGAAACAGTCAGATCTGCTCGCAGATGTCTGATCTGGTCTTGTGTAAAAGAAGGCCATTGTTTTTCATTACCGTACCTTTGTTTGTTTTTGTTAGAGACAGGGTCTTACTATGTAGCTCTGGCTATCCTGGAACTCACTCTATCAACCATCCAGCCTAGAACTCACGGATACTCCCCAGCCTCTGGCTCCCAAGTGCTATGTGTGCCAATACACTCAGCCTCCATCCTGAGTCTTCGTTGTGTTCACTGAGGAACTGGGAACTGCAGGCACATGAGAAGAAGGAAGAAGAAATGGGAAAGAGAGAGAAATAAGCACTAAACATGGCTATGCTCTGATTTCTGGGGTGGGGAGGTTACCTACAGAAGAATTAATCTCCACTCTTGAGCAAATGTACTTAAAAATTTGACTCTTAAGAAACCAGCAGGGGGAAAGAATGCTTGTTTTAGCATTCAACAGACCAGGGATGGAATTTTTACTTTGTTACCAGTTGAGAAGATTAGAGACAAATTTTAACACCTCTGAAATTGATTTTTTTTCAAGTGTAACTTGATATTTATAAAAATATTTGTTAAGTCTTTCATATAGTGTCTGATAAAGAAAAGTTAAGCTGTATGGTTTTTCACTATTTTCTTTCTGTGTTTAACTTCCCCGTGGGCTGAGTCTATATCTTTGAACTTAGCTGTCACCATTATTTTGATCACTGGGTTGTGAGTACGTGTAAGCAATGTCCAAGTGTGCGCCACACCTGAGGACCATCTTTAAACACATGTTGTAAACATGTGGTGGTTTGAATGTGCTTGGCCCAGGGACTGAGTGGCACTGACAGGAGGTGTGACCTTGTTTTAGGAGGTGTGGCCTTGTTGAAGGAAGTGCGTCACTGTGAGGGTGGGCTTTGAGAACTTCCTCCCAGTTGCCCAGAGGAGAGTTCTCCTGGTTGCCTTCAGAACAGGATGTCGAACTCTTAGTTCCTCCAGGGCCATACCTGCCTGGGTGCTGCCTTGCTTCGCACCGTGATGATAAAGGACCGAATCTCTGAACCTGTAAACAGCCACAATTAAATGTTGTCCATCATAAGAGTTGCCTCAGTCACAGTGTCTCTTCACAACAATGAAAACATTTCTGCTTTTATACTCAGCTGTTAAGAGCTTGTCCCCAAAATGGGCATGTCCATCAAACCAGACCTGGCAATAAGAAGACACAAGCTGAACACAGCCACAGCTAAAATGTACATCTGCAAGAAAAGAAATAAACCACCTGTGATTTCCTGGGATTTTTTTTCTCTGTAGACAAAGCTGACTAGTACATTTATATATAACTTGTACTCAATGACATACCTGTTCCTCTGTCACTTACCACAGACAAAATGGAAAGGTTACATTAGAAAACTCTTCAAAGGCAAAGACAAAAGGAAAGAGATACAATGGAGGATACAATTAGGCTACACAGTCGCTGAACAACAGATTTATTGACTTTTTACCCACAGGTACTCATTGAAGTCTGGTGAAAGGAATGCCCATGAATGAATTCGAATCTCTGAGATCTGGCCAGTAACCTTTACTCTGCACCCATGCTGAAACCTCTGTAAACTGATTAGATCGGTGACCTCCAGGATAACTTGGGAGCCACATCCTGAAGATTCTGAGCTCTCCTCAGCCTTCAGAATGACTGTCTAGAAGAGCCGCCCTACCATCTGAGAGTCACTAGGTAGCGAAGGCTGGCCTTAAACATCTGATCCTCCTGCCTCCACCTTTCAAGTGCTAGGATCACAGATGTGTACCACCATGCCAGTCTTGTTGAAATTTTCATTTCTCAGACACATAGTAGTGAGTTCAATCCCAGCCTAAGCCACAAAAGATACCCGCCCCCCCACACACACACCAAAGAATAACAAAATAAAAGAAACTTTTCCAAAAAAGGAGAGATTGGAGAAGAATTGGCCCACATTACTGAAACTGGGTCACAGAGGCCTAGCCTGTAAGTGTTGACTAGAACAATAATAATTCTTTTAGCAGTCATAGGTTTTCTTAGGTAGACACTTAAAGAGGCTTAGAGGTTTCCTGGGTTGTCCTCTTGTACTGCTAGATACATAGTGTGTGAGTTCAACTCCTTATATACTAAGGTCTGGCATGAGGAACGGAAAGTCCTGACTACAGTTGAAATAGAAGAGGTCTCTGCCATCGTCTCTGTAGGATTTGTTCTCATTATCATCATCTGTTGAGTTTACAAACAAAACCCAGGAAATACTATCACAGATGGACACAAGCCAAGGGGTTTAGTACTGACAGTTCCCATCTAATGTTTACTAGGCGATGATTGTACCAAACACTACACACACATGTACAAGTCCAGAGCCTGTAACTCTAGAACCCTGGGAAACAGATGTCCTTGTTCCCAGTTTTGAAGCTCATAGTTAGAAGCAAGCAGAGGACCTGTGTGCTCAATAACTTTTTATATAATTAGGTGTGGAAGCAGAGACATATGGTGACTAGGTGATTTTTGGCTCCAGATTTGGCAGTGTGGCGGCACAACACTGATTCTTTTTTTTTTATGTCAACGAATCTTCAAAGACATATAGGTGGTAAACAACCTTCTTAAACCTAAGACCCAGAAGGTAAAGGCATAAATTTTGTCTCTTCATGGTTCCTGGGGTCCTAGAAACTATCATGAATAGATACGGAGTGGTGTTCTAATTTGACTTTTGTTGCTGTGATAAAACACTGACCAAACCCAAGTTGGACAAGGAAAGGGTTTCTTTAACTTATACTGTCATGCAGTAGTTCATCATTGAAGGAGTCAGGGCCGGATGGAAGGTCATAATTGAAGCAGAAATGGCTTGTTCACCTACCTTCCTTATAAAACTCTGGACCATCTGCCAAGGGATGGAGGGTACCACCTACAGTGGGCCAGGCTCTCCTGCATCAATTCTCAGTCAAGAATATAATCCTCAGACCAACTTAATGGAGGCAATTCTTCAACTGAGGCTCCCTCTTTCTGGGCATGTCACACTGACAACCAAGATTAGTCACCACAGATGGATAAAAATGTGGAGGAACCAAGAAAGACAGGAAGGTGGCACTCCCAATGATCAGAGCTATACAAGCAGCCAGGAACGTTTGGTAGGAATGGCGAGTATGTGTCTAGAAGGACCTGGCTAATATTTAATCATAAATAAGTGATAAGATTCATCAAGACCATTTATCCAACTTTCCTCAACTATGTCCAGTTGGAGGAGCACCCCTTCATTTTTCCAAAACACAGAAACAATGCAATGTATTCAAATAGGTAAAAGTCTACCCACTGAATGGATGAAGGGCACGTATCCATCCAGAAAATGGAGGAATGCCCTTGTAGGCATCCACCACTTTACAAAAGGACAGTGTGGGTAAGAAAACTAGTTTCAGTCCTGGCTGAGCCTGTAATTAGTTATGTGGTATTGGGCAGGACAGTTTTACTCCCAGAGACCATGGGCAAAGAAAGGCCTTGGCTGGAAAGTTTCTAAGGCCTTGTCTAACTTGGCCAATCTGGTCATTGGTAATAGTTCATTTATTCCAGGCCTAGGAGGTAAATAATCCACATTGCCTCTTTGTGACTGTGATAAAACACCAAAAGCCAATGCATGGGAGGGGAAGAGTTTATTTGGCTTACATTCCACATCACAATTGAGGGAGGTTCAGCCAGGAGCATGGAATCAACAGGGGAAGCAGGGATGGTGGAAGAGTGTTGCTTACTGTCTTGCTCCTTATTTCTGTTCAGCTAGCTTCCTTATACAACCCAAAGGTGGCCCTACCCACAGTAGGCTAGGCCTTCCTCCATCAATTACCAGTTAAGAAAATGCCTCCAGACATGTCCAAGTGCTAATCCGATGGAGGCAGTTCACCAACTGAGATTCCCCTTTCCCAGGTGTGTCTACATTTGTGAAAAGTTGCCAAAAACTATGACATAGATCTTTGTCTTAGGAATCCGTTCTTTTGTGATTGCAAACTTGATGAATGACCTCCTCTCTCATCTGTCTTCCTTCCTTCCTCTGTTTGTTTATTTGAGACAGGGCTCATTTACATAGCACCAGGAAGCTGACCTGCCTTGGAGCCAAGCACTTAGGAGGGGGAGGCAGGCAGATCTCTTGAGTTGGAGGTCAGCCTGATCTACCAAGTGAGTTCCAGGACAGCCAGGGCTACACAGAAAAAACAATGCTGTCTTGGGAAACCAAATCAATTAACTAATTAATTAACTAATCAATTAACTAATTAATATTTTTTTAAAATGCATAACACTAGGGGAGCTTAGATGAAAACACTGCTGGTGGAGCGATGACTGACTGTGGAGTTTACTTCCATTAGCCCAGTGTGAAACTGCTCTAGGGAGAGAAAATAACAGCGAAGACTGTTTCCTGAGAGTCAGACCCTACTTCAGGGTCGATATTCAACTTATAAACATTTACCAGTTTAACTGATAACATACTATATGCCAGACTCTGGAGATGCCAAATGAACAGGACCCTCAGGTTTGTCGGAATGGAGTACCAAGTATAAGTCAGCAGCTAATTTTCTGTAGATGGAAGACTCACCCTTCCGAAGCTTATCTTCTCCTATGTTCTCAAGCCGGGTGTGAAATGGCTACTATTACTTTCTCTGCTCAGAGGAAGAAACTGAGATGCCCATTGGTAAAAGGTCCTAGGTAAGTGGTTCTCAACCTGTAGGTGCGATACCTTTGGGATCAAATGACCCATTTGCAGAGGTAAATATCAGATATCCTACATATCAGATATTTACATTACGATTCATGACAGTAGCAAAATTATAGTTATGAGTTAGCGATGAGTTATGACTGGGAGGTCACAACTACAAGTGAACTGTATTAAAGGGTCACAGTATTAGGAAGTTTGAGAACCACTGTCCTGGACCATCCCAACTCAAAGCTTTCTGGCACAGAGCCCACACTGCCCTCATCCTGTAGTGAAGTTTCTCTAAGTGAAAACCTAAATCCATAGAGAACATGTTCATATTGCACCTGACAGAGCTATGTCTGTGATCGACAGTAGTTAACGTTTTCCTCACAGACAGCTCTGATTTTTGAAGTGTTCTGTATCTCAGTAGTCAAGTGTCCTTTGAGGTGCCTCCCTGGTGTGGAAGGCACAACGGCCTTCGTATAGGTAGAAACGGCTGCTACAAAATAAAAGTCTTTGTGTGACTGAGTCACACTGGCTAAGGTCAGGGTTGTAGGACAGAACCTTCAACTGAGGACTTGGGAGCATCACACAAAGAGCCAGGTGATAAACCATTTGGTCCTGGTGAAAGGCTACAATGGCTCCTCTTAATTATTCCTGTGCTATCCAGTGGGACCAGGGATGGGACATGGAGTTCTGCATCGGTACCCCAACACCAGCAATCAGGCCGCTTCATGGGATTTCCTACACAACTGTAATTTCCATATTTATAGTGCTAGGAACCAATGTACTTGCAATCTCCTAGGAGAAACATGGCATCATTTTATAGCAGAATAAAGCTAGTCTTCAGTCAGATTCATAGTTTCAGAAGGAAAAGAGGAAGATATTAAAAGTAAATATAAAACAAAAAAAAATTCCTGTGTGGAAGTTATTTTTCAAATGGCTAAAAGTGCAACTCTGATAGGACAAGACAGACATTGGTTGCTAATTAGTACTCCCTCAGTGTTTTTGCTACAGTGAGTGGGAAATTCCAGATTCCCCTGTAGCTAGGGAAGTCTGATCTTGAGACTGGATATGTTGCAGGCTGCCTTGGAACTCCTAATCCACTTGCCTCTGTACCTCTTTACTGCACGTCATAGGTGTGTAACATCAGGCCAGGTGACTTTTGCCTTTTCTGATCAAAGCTGAGACCTGGCAACAGTCTTTTTCTCTCACTGTAATCATGAGAGTGATGCCAATGGCTGCATCAGACGCCTTCTCACTGCAAAGCATATGCTGCTCTAATCACATGGAGCCCCTGAACCCCGGAGCCTCCATAGTACCATGAATGAGAATTGCAAATGGTAAACTATTGCAATTCTAAACAATTGCACATTGTAAACCATCATTTGCTTAAACCACATTGAAAAGATTTCACGATACCTATATGCAACAGCATTCCTAAGGGTAACCACTACCTCCAACAAAATCATTACTCTTTTACTTTAGACAGGGAGAAATGACCCTTCCTTGTTCAGAACCCTGTACATTTTCCTAGAACAGCTCAATTGCTTTCCCCCCATAAGAACTGGCCAGAATGAATCAATGAATCCATTCCTAAACTGGTACCTAGCAAAGGAGGTGGGATTAGAGCCTAGGCTTAGTCTGATTTCTAGATAGAATATATACTGGGGTGTTAATGTGTTCACACGATAAGTAATAACTTTCTGAAGTAAAAACTCTCTAATTAAAGGGTCGTTAGAGGCAAGTGTAGTAAAATTAAGCATATTTTTTTAAAACTTTCATCGTAAGTACAGGGACCTTTCAGATAAAACATGGGGAAATAACTGCATACCATACACAGTTTATATGGACAAAGGAATTGTTAATATTTCATAAATCACTTTTGAGAATTTACCCCAAGGATGTCACTGAAGATATGTGCAAAGATTTAGTCTCAAAGATGTGTGTGATACTGCTGCACTTAATAATAAAATTTGCAAGCAAAATGAATTTCCAGACATAGGAACTGCTGAAGCAAAATATGTTACAAACTTAAGGAGGAATGCTATAGGCTTATTAAAGACTAGTGATGCAACAATGAATCAGTTGTCATGGAAACATGATCACCATGTATTATTAAGTGACAGAGCAGAATATAAATAATGTATATGACTTGCTTCCACTTTCCTGAAGGAAAAGCAGGTGTGTGTATATGTGTATATATGTCTTGGAGGGTAGGCCAAACACCCCATAGTAAACAGTGTCTATGCATAGCAGATGGCATATTTGTTTAGTTTCTTTAAGATTCTTTCTGTTTTGCTTTTGTAATGAAAAATAATAAATAAACTTTTTTTTTAATAAATAAACTTTAATCTAGGAACAAATATCTAAAAGTCAAAGAAAATGTTAGACAAAAAATAGTCTGAGAAAAATATGTTCATTAAAAAGACCTAATCAGCTAGTGGTGCTGGTCCAGACATATCATTCTAGCATTTGGGAAGCTAAAGCAGAAAGATTAGGAGTTCAAGACCAGTCTGGGCTTTATATCCAGTCATAGGTTAATCTACATAGGAGAACCTGGTGAACGCCAAAAGTAAATAAATAGTGTAGTGAATGAATGCATGAATGTATGAGCATTCCTTTTTGTAATAAACCAATATGTAAACCAGGTACAGTGGCCTAGATCTGTGGATCCCAGAATTTGGGAGGTAAAGGCAGGAACTTCGCAGCAGTTTGAGGCCAGTTTAGCAAATTCCAGGTGGGCCTGGGTCTACTACTCTGTGTGGTAGCCTGTTACAAAAAAACTAGGAAGAAAGAAAGAAAGAGGAGGAAAGAAAGAAAGAAAGAAAGAAAGAAAGAAAGAAAGAAAGAAGGAAAAGGAAGGAAGGAAGGAAGGAAGGAAGGAAGAGGTACACCCCTCATAGTGGAATGTCTCCAAGTCCATAAAAAGAGGGTGCCACCATTGAGAGTCAAGGTAGAGCCTTTATGAAGAACATTCTATCAATGGGCAGAAAATTTAAATTGGCTATTTTCATTGGTTAAGGGAATGAACTCTTTAATATGACCTCAAAATACAGGCAATAAAAGAAGATTTAGGCACATGGAATTAAATCAGAGCTTTAGCATAGTAGAAAATAGGATCAAAAGAATGAGGGGGACCCTATGACTTACAGAAAATAATGAAACATATGTAAGCCATCCCGTTAGTAAGGCCTAATTGTCTAAAACAGTGCTTCTCAAGCTTCCTAATACCGTGACCCTTTAATATAGTTCTCATGTTGTGGTTACTTCCAACAACATTATTTTCATTCTTATTTCATAACTGTAATTTTGTTTCTGTTATGAATCATAATGTAAATATTTTTGGAGTTAGAGGGTTGTCAAAATGGTTGTGACTCACAGATTGAGAACCACCGGGAAACATGTGGGAAATTCTACTCAGTCGCAAGAAGATGGTGTAATTCAAAATGGGCAAAGGACCTTCTTTCCAAAAGAAGATTCCAACGGGTGTATGAGAAAGTACTCAGCATCACTACTCACGAAGGAAATATAAATTAAAATGATGATGTTCCCCTCACTTATGTTAGAATGACTACTAACTCAAAAGACAAACGATAGTAACAGTAGTGGTGCATTTCTTTAATCCCAGTACTTGGAAGGCAGAGTCGGGCAGATGTCTGTGAGTTTGAGGCCAGCCTGATTTACAAAGTGACTTCCACAACAGTCAGACAGTCAGGGCTACACTCAGAAAAACCCTGTCTCGAAAAATAAATTTAAAGAAGAAGAAGGAGGAGGAAGGGAGAGAAGAGAAGAGAAAGAAGGAAGGAAGGAAGAAAGGAAGGAAGGGGGGTTGGGGGATTTAGCTCAGTGGTAGGCGCTTGCCTAGGAAGCGCGCAAAGGTCCTGTTCGGGTCCCCAGCTCCGAAAAAAAAAAAAAAAAAAAAAAAAAAAAAAAAAAAAAAAAAAAAAAAGGAACAAAAAGGAAAAAAAAAGGAAAAAAAAAAAAAGGAAGGAAGGAAATGTTAAGAATGTAAAAAAAAGGGTTGGGGATTTGGCTCAGTGGTAGAGCACTTGCCTAAATAAATGCAAGGCCCTGGGTTCGGGAAAAAAAAAAAAAAAAAAAATGAAAAAAAAAAAAAAAAAAAAAAAAAAAGAATGTTAAAAAAAAAAAACTTTCTCATGCTGCTGGAGATCTATATTAGGATAGCTTTCATGGCAAATAACTAGGAGGTGGCCCCCACCCCAAAAGTAAAATAGAACTTCCCTATGATCAAGGTAAAGACCATCTAAAGGCATTAAAAGTTGAACAGACATTTGTATATTGTGATCACTGAGGCACTCTTTTTCACAAGTTGGAGGCAGAGAACAAACTTAAGTGTCCATCGAGAGGTACGTGGATAAAGAAAATTCACCAGGAACTCAGTGAAGTACCACTCGGCCTTACAGAGAAGGGAAGCACATAGTTTACAAGAACACAATGGAGCTAGACCGCATTATGCTGAATGAAGTAAAACATGCAAGGCAGGGCAAGGCAGGTGCTGGGTGAGCTTTCTAATACATGGTGGCGTCCAGACTGAGTGAGCTCCTAGAATCAGCTTGAGCAGCAGCTGGAGATGAGGTCATGGAAATGGAAGAATGTTATCTGAAAACGAAGGTCAAACCCAGTGACCAATCCACTCCCATTCCAGACTTGGGATCCCAAGGAGAAAGGAGAGGTTTCTAGAAGTCATGTGTTCCCAGGATTTTCACCTCAGTGTTAAGTACAGGGAAGCTTGATGGGAAGAAGTCTGCACCTTTAGAGATGGGAGGAGTAATATACTGAGGTGATGGAGGTGTGAAAGAATTTCATTAAAAATATTTAATATCCAGAAATGCTCAAGACATGAAGATGAGTCAAGCAAAATCAGCTATAAAGGATATTGTGTGAAGGCCAGAGAGCTGGGGTTAAGTAAAGGCAGGTGCCTGACCTGAACTTGATCTCTAAGGATGACAAGCTTACGTCAAGCTAACAAGCAAGTAACCAGCAGACTACCCAAAAGAATTGAAAGGCGGGTCTCAAAGAGACATCCATATATTCATGTTCATGGCAGCATTGGGCACAAGAGCCAAGAGAAGCAAGCAGTTCAGGGATCCATGGATGAACAAAAAGATAAACAGATTGCGGTTTATCTTTACTTACAACAGAATATCACACAGCTTGAAGAAGAGGAGAATTTCTGACACGTTCTATGACATAAATGAACCACAGGAACATAATGGTAACTGAAATTAGAAAACATCCTGTCATGAAAAATCATGTTCTGAGGAGTCAAATTTAGAAGTAGAATGGTGGCTTCCAGGGCCCTCTTCTTCCCAGTGTCTGCCTGGTAACTGTGTCCCTCATTTCACCCCTTGTCCTCCCTCATACTCACAGTCATGGCTCTGGAAAAGACTTGCCTCTCTTCCTTCTAGATTCTGCAACAATCCTCCAAGTTTAATTCTCTTCCCACTCATGGCCTCTGAATAGTTAATAGCTGTGGAGGAGGTGCTAAAGACACTGTGTTCTACACAGAAAATGTGGTTCTTAGCTTAATAGAAACATTAACATTGGTTTTTCCTTTCTCACCCTAAGTAGGATGGAGAGTGGGGGGCGGGGGTATTGCGTGGTAGGTACAGCTTTTAAAAATGTGTGTATGTGTGTGTGTGTGTGTGTGTGTTTTATATCCCTGTGTCTGTGAGTCTGTCAGTCTGTGTGTATGTATATTATATGTGTTTGTGTATGTGGTATGTGTATTGTATGTTGTATGTGTCTGTGTGTGTGTATATTACATGTGTATGTATGTATACTGTATGTTGTGTTTGTGTGTGTATGCACCCAAATGTGGAGGTCAAAGGTTGAAATTAGGTATATTTCTTGATCATTCTTCCCCATATTTTTTGAGATCGACTTTCTCATTGAAGCTGAAGCTCATGAATTTGCCTAGATTGGTTGGTTAGTGAGGTCCAGGGATCCTCCTGCCTCTGCACCCTGCCCCACACTGGGGCTTACAGATATGCACCACCATTTCTGGCTTTTATGTGGGTGCGGAGAATCAAAAGCTGGATCCTCAGGCTTATGTCACTGGCACTTTAGTGGCTGAGCCACCTTTCCAACCCCACAAGTTTGATTTTGTAAGATGAAGAGTTGTGGAAGTGGATCAAGATGATTTCATAACAGCGTGAAAAGACTAAATGGCACTAAATTCACATGACGGTTAAAATGCATAAAATAACAAATTTTATGTCACAAGTATTAAACTACAACTAAATAAATAAATGAGAAAAAAGTTAGATTTTGAATAATTCATCTGGAGTCATGTGGTAGCAACAGAATTTTTTTTGGTGGAGGGGAATAGTACTTTTTGGGGGGGAGTTCTTTTAAGGTTTCTCTGTGTAACAGACCTACTGTCCTGGAACTCACTTTGTAGACAAAGCTTGACCTCAGACTCACAGAGAGCCTCTTGCCTCTGCCTCCCGAGTGCTAGAATTAAGGACATGTGCTGCTGTGTGTGACAGACTAACGGGGCTCAAAGAGTCTGACTGACATCACCTGGGTCTTTCTGGCACCCCAAATTGGAGTCTAGAATGCTGAGTGCTCCCTTTGAGTGTCTGCACTGACCCCACTTCATGGAGGCGGCTGTGTCACAGAGAATAGGGTTGTGTGGTTACCAGTTCTGACACTCTCTGGGTGTTTGACCTTGGCTAAGACCAAGGTTTTCTTGGGGCTTCAGCTGGCCTATTTGATGTGATAACTGAGAGGCTCTTGAGGAACCAAAGAGGAAGTGAGACTTAGTAAAGAGGGAGAGGTTGCCAGGCAGCACTGGATCAAACATGGCCATGGGTCATGCAAGGAGAAGGCAGATGTATTCTGAAGTCATGTGCTTCTGGAAGAGTAGAGACTATGGAAAGAACCACAGAAGAGAGGAGAGATAAGCCCTTAAGATGAGTATTCTAGGTGAAAAGAAAAGGCTAATGAGAAGAAATGGTAAGATTCTGTGTGGTTAGGGTGGGGAGGAAAAAAACCTGTTTCTATTAGGCCAAGAACCACGTGTTCTGTGTAGACCGCAGTGTCTGTAGCACCTCTTCCACAGCTCTAGCTATCAACTATTTAGAAGCCGTCAGCTGGAAGAGAATTGAACTTGGAGGATTTTTGCAGATTCCAGGAGGAAGAGAGGCAAGTCTTTTCCAAAGCTGTGGGTGTGAGTATGGGGAAGGACAAGGGGTGAAATGAGGGACCCAGTCACCAGACAGACCCTGGGAAGAAGGCTGTCTCATAACCTACATAAGGCATCCTGAGGCCTTAGAGATCAAATAGAAGATGGGAAACTAAACCCCACAGTTTTGCTGAATATTTTCTATTTATTTAGTTTTATTGTTTTGAGACAAGGCCTCACTGTATAGCTCTGCGTGTCCTGGAACTCATTACATAGATCACGCTGGCTTCAAACTCACAGAGACCTGCCTGCCTCTGACTCCAAAGTATTGGGGCTAAAGGTGTTAACCAGTACATTTGGCTACTACTTTCTGAATATAAGCAACCTGTGCCTATTTTGGTCTGCAAAATACTTAAGCCTTAGAATTTGGTCATCTCATTTAAAACATTCTTCTCACCTGGGTATGCTCACTACTACCCAACATATTATCCACCACTGAATGAATCTCTTGCTTGAAATGGTGATGCCTGACTGTAACCCCAGCACTCTGGAGGCTGAGGCAGGAGCATGAAGAGTTCAATACCAGTTTATGGCCATACAGCTCTGAACACACCAACCTTGTCTGATATTGGAAGCTTAGCAGGAGAGTTAGTGTCTCATTTGTACTTGGATATGAGAGTTCTAGGCTAGCCTGTGCTAGATAATGAGACTCTTTCAATACCAGAAAGGTCCTATTTTCTATTGAGACTCCTTCCATGCAGTAGGAACACCTAGGCTTGCAACCTGTAGATATGCTATTGACTATTAATAGTTCACAGTCAAGGGCTCCCACTGTCACCTCATAGCTGCAAGTTTTTCTTTTGTTTAGCATCCTAATAACCAGTCCCACCAACCCCCTGTTGCTGAGATGCAGAACCTGGCAACCACCCCTGCTTCTGTCTGCAATCCTTCATCCTTGCTTATCCTGTAGGTTTGTTCTCCTGAACCATCTTTATCTCCAGTCCTTCCCTATATTCCTAAATGACCTTTCTGATACAGCCATCTGCTGCAACTGACCTTCTAACGGAACTCTTTGCTTCTGATTAGTCCATGCTGAAATCCATTCTATGCATGACATGCAGGGTAATAATTCCTAATGGACAGGACACCTTGAGCCTCAGAACTGCTCGCAGATCTTCAAGACAGAGGTGAACGACTCAGCATGGAATATACAAGGCCTCTTGGAAACTGGTTTAAGCTTCCATAGTGACTGTACTTTAGTTTTTGATTCTCTGCAGACTGTTCTCTGTGCTCTAATGCCTTTCTGGCAAACTCAACTTCCTTTCCCATATTTCAGTACAGACTCCTCCTCTCTTTTCAACTTTTGCCAAGCACAGGCCTTAGTGAGTGCTTCCACATCTGGATCCAAGCCCTCGCTTCCTGCTCTCTCACAGGAGACATTCGCTCCCTCATGGAGCCACCAGTGTTTATGGAGCTGGTGCTGGAGACAGGGTGGTCAGCTCAAAAACACATGGTTCAGAGCCTAACAGAAAACTGTCTGCAACTGTTGGCCAGTCTCATGATGTCAGAACCAACGGACCTTGACTGACTGACTGATCACCTTGTTCTCATGCACCTCCAGGCCTTTACACTGCTGTTTGTCCTCTCTTCCTTGAAGATTATCTTGCCTCTTGTCTGACTTCTTCTCATGAAGCAGATTAACTCGAGTCAATTCATTCTGGCTCCATGCCTCTCTATCTCTCTATCTCTATATTTGCTGTCTCATAATATAGGAAGATCGCAGTCTTGTCTGTTGATGGAATGAATGTTTTAGACAGAGAAGCAGATGTAGACAAAGGAAGGATTGGTCCAGAACATGTCTTTAATTGTAGGTCCAGTACTTATAGCCATACAAGTTACAGTATGGGATGGAGGGTGGCAGCTTGAAAACAGCACTGAAACCCACAAGCAGTAGAGGAGGGAGGGGAAATGAGTGAATGTCATGGGGAAGACTGCCCGCTCTCTCAGTCCAAGAGGGTGACACATGCCACCAGAGCTTCAGTCTGCCTTTCTGCATCTTCCCATTTCTGAGCCCCTGGAGGATTATCATGCCATAAAGAGATGTTTAAAATGTAGTCATTGTTTTGGCTTGATGGTAGTCTATTTCCCTCATTAAGAAATAAAATAAAATAAAATAAAATAAATAAGTGATAGAATCCTTGTCCAGCCTGCATGAGGTCTTGAGTTTAGACCCAGCAAACATGAGGAAGGAAGGAAGAAAATTAGGAAGGAAGGAAAATAGGAAGGAGGGAAGAAGAAAGGAGGAAAAAGGAAGGAAGGAAAGTAGGAAGTAAGGGAGGGAGGAAGGAAGGAAGAAAGAATTGCTGAAGGTTCTGCCGGCTCAGCAGGTTAAGGTACTTGTCACCAAGTTTTCTGACTGGAGTTCAGTCTTAGGGACCCACAGGCTAGAAGGAGGGGTCCAACTCTAGTCTCTTCTTCCTCCTCCTTTTCTTCCTCCTCTTCCTTCTTCTCCTCTTCCTCTGTCTTCTTTCTTCTCTTCCTCCTCCATCTCTTCTTCCTCTCCCCCTCCTCTTCTTCCTCCTTCCTCCCCTTCCTCCTCTCTTTCTTCTTTTTCTTTTCTTTTCTTTTTTTTTTTCTTTCTTTTTTTTTTCTGAGCTGGGGACCGAACCCCGGGCCTTGCGCTTCCTCGGCCAGCGCTCTACCACTGAGCTAAATCCCCAACCCTTTCTTCCTTCCTCCTCCTCCTCCTCCTTTAATCCTCCCTCCTCCCTCCTCCTTCCTCCTCCTCCTCCCCTCCTCCTCCTCCTCCTCCTCCTCCTCCTCCTCCTCCTCCTCCTCCTCCTCCTCCTCCTCCTCCTCCTCCTCCTCCTCCTCTTCCTCCTCCTCCTCCTCCTTCCTCCTCCTCTCTCCTCTTCCTCCTCCTCCTCCTCTTCTCTCCTCCTCCTCACCCTCCTCTTCCTCCTCCTCCTCTTCCTCCCTCCTCCTCCTTCTCCTCCTCCTCTTCCTCCTCCTCCTCCTCCTCCTCCTCCTCCTCCTCCTCTCCTCCTCCTCTCCTCTTCTCCTCCTCCCCTCCTTGCTGTCTCCATAGACTAGGCTGGCTTTGATCACAGAGATCTACCTACCTCTGCCTCCCAAGTTCTGAGATTCAAGGAATGAAGCTTTAAAACCTTCATTTTGTAACATAAATAAATCTAATGTTAATATCCTTTAAGAAGGAAAGAACAAACAAGGAAACAAAGCTGGTAAGATGGCTCAGAGTATAAAAGGTGCTTGTTATTGAGCCTGATTTCTTGAGTCAGACTCCCTGGGACCCAAATGGGGGGAGGAGAGAACAACTCCTGAAAGTTGTTCTCTGATCTCCATGCCAGCATACCTGCACACATACATGTACAAAGAAATAACTAAATAGGGGTTGGGGATTTAGCTCAGTGGTAGAGCGCTTGCCTAGGAAGCACAAGGCCCCTGATTCGGTCCCCAGCTCGAATAAAAAGAACCAAAAAAAAAAAAAAAAAAAAAGAAATAACTAAATAAATGCTTAAAATAAAAGAGAAATAAACACTGCATTTACAAATAGTTCGAAGTATTGACATTCAAAATAAAATTACTTTCATCAGCTTCAGTCACGGATCAGTTCATATGTCTAAATCATCTTTCTGTGCCTGAACTAATTTCTAGAACTCATTAATGTCTTGAAAGCTACCTCTAGCTAATAGTTTGCTTTTTCTGTACTTTTGTATAACTTAAATACTTTAAATATATATATATCACTAGTGTAAGAAGAAAATTCTCTTAACTTTAAATTAGTTAACTAAATTACTTTTTAATTTTTGAGGCTAGATCTCACACATACAAGGCTTGCCTCCAAGTCCTTTTTGTCAAAGACAACCTTGAATTCCCAATCTTGCCTCCATGGGGACTTCATGCATGCACTACCACAGCTGGGTTTATGTGGTGCTGAAGGTCAAACTCAGGACTTCCTGAATGCTATGATTCCATTTCTTGTCTGAAAATGACTTTAAAATAATAATAATATAAAATATAAAATAAAATATAATATAATAATATAATATAAAATATAAAGTATATAATAAAATATAAAATATGACAATATAAATATAATATAATATAAAATAAAATATAAAGTATATAATGTATAATAAAATACAAAATATGATAATATAATATAATATAAAATATAAAGTAGGGTTGGGGATTTAGCTCAGTGGTAGAGCGCTTGCCTAGGAAGCGCAAGGCCCTGGGTTCGGTCCCCAGCTCCGAAAAAAAGAACCAAAAAAAAAAAAAAGAAAAGAAAAGAAAAGAAAAATCCTTTAAAAAAATATAAAGTATATAATATATAATAAAATATAAAATAAAATAATAATAATAATAAAAAACAAAGAAAGGAAGGAAGAAGAAAGAAAAGATTGAAAGCAGTGGTAGCCCACTCTTTTAATCTCAGCACTCTGGAGGCAGAGGCAGGGGGATCTCTGCGAGCTTGAAGGCAGCCTGTCTACAGAGAGAGTTCCATGGTGGCCAGAGCCACGCACAGAAATCTTGTCTTAAAAACAACAAGACAAAACAAAGGAAAAGATAGAATTAGAAGCGGATATATTATAATGTTTGTTTTGGATAGTAGTACTATTAAAAATACTTTTTTTTCCCTGTGAAATTTGACTGGAAAAAATTTGAAACATTCCATAAATGGAAACCCCCACTCCCCAAAGAAAAAACAGCCTGGGCAGAAAGCCTTCGAAGAGAATGCTTAAAACATGCGATAAAGATGCTGAAGATGCTCTCCATCACTTATGGTGTCTGTAGGGGCTGGGAGTGGGGAAGGAAGCAGTTTTCTTTTAAGGGCTGGCCGGTACCTAGGAGAATGACATGCTCCTGTGACGTGAGCAACACAAATGGGGGGGGGTGTCACAAGGGTGGGGAGGATGGACATGGGAGGATGCGGGAGTGTGATTGGAGTGCATTATGTGAAACTCCCAAATATTATTTTTATATTAGGTTAGGGATAAAATAGTAGTCTAAAATTAGAGCAGCCAGAGTTCTGTCCCTGGGAAGGGAGAACTGGGTCAAGATTAAAGATGAGCCTGGTTGAAGGTCTTCAGTCGTTGGGGGTCTCGTGTACAGGACTAACTGCAAGGGGCAGGTGGCATCTTCAGGGATTTGGTACTGAGGTTGGCTTTAAAACTGGGCCTCTGAGAGCCTGCGCTTGCCGCTTCCCCAGGGCGCAGCAGGTGGCTTGGGGAATGCCTGAAACATTGAAAGCATCTACATCACCCCATGTAGACTAAGAATTCAGAACCATCTTCACTCTCTAGGAAGGAGATAATCTGAACCCAGAGATCTGGTCGGTCACTCGCAGGGTGGAAACCAACCAAATACGGCGCGATTATCCGTGCATACCGCGCTGGCACACATGAGAATGATACCTTTTCTCTTCAACAGAGAAATCTTCATATGGCTAAGAAGTAATGAAAAGAAGAAATTGAAGGCAACATAGAGGGACGGAGAAGGCAAAGACTCTCTGAGAGGTTGAAATAAAGTGAGGTATAGTGTTTTGAGAAAAGAGTGGGCCTGCATTACCTTCCACGATCCTGATATCACCTAGTTACGCGTCCCCGCTTTCTATAGGACTCAAGTTTTCTTCTAGGACCTGAGTCTCCCTCATCTTTCTTTTCCCTTCCTCGTTTTTGTAGCAGGCTGTCACGCTGGACTGAATGGTAGTAGTGATTTGCATCTGTTCAGCGCGGGATTTAATATAGAAAAAAGAATATCGTAGTATACGCGTGCCTTTCACACCAGCCTCTTTCTTTGCAGAGGCTTTTGAACATTTGAGAGGTTACTTTAATACCCTGTACGGACCAAGAGTGGAGGATGCTGCAAAGACAGGTGGTCCTCTCAGTTCGAGTTTGCTTAGTGCGTTCTCTCCAGAACTGTGGATGATGAATGGTACCCAGGAGTGCTCTCAGATTTGAGTTCTGAAATAGAACAGACTCGGGGGGCTTCTATGAGAACTATCGACCTAATTCCTGAGCAGTTTGGTCCTTTTAATTCATTGGAGTTTTCTTCTCTATTTAAAAGTGGGAAGACTGCTAGCCTTCAAGATGAAGGGGGATGGGGGTGTCTGCCTTAGAAAGGAACAGTGGGAGGGAAGCCAGCTATCACCTGGGCATAGCCCCAGGCTGTGTGGGACCAGTATATGACCTCGGTTTGAGTGTGGCCGGAACCCCCAGTCCAGGGCTAACAGTGTGCTCTCTACTAGTGCCATCTGCGCACTAGGCAGCCTCAGTGGCACGCCACCACCACGCGGTTCAGTTCTCAGGCTCGGTGCCCCTTCATTGCCTAGGACAGCAAGCAGAGTGGGGAGCTGGATCCCGCAAGCCAGGGACCTTCAGATACCAGGAGACCCAGGACACACGCGGCCGGCCCGGTGGCGCGCGCTTCTCCCCCTCCCCCGCGGCCGGGAGCGAGCCGCCGTGACGTCACGGGCCACCCGCCAGCCCCGCGCTCTACCAGGCAGAGCGCGTGCGGCCGCCGAGCACATGGACCCGCTGGTCAAGCGGGTTGTACAAGGCCAGAATGAAGAGAAGCTGCGAGTCAGTATGGAACTCAGAGGTCCCCGAGTGGATATCCGCGTGGAAAGGATGTTGGCAGCCCGGGTGACCTCGGAGTCACGGCTGGATCCACCCTCCTGTAAGTTCCAAGTTTATCCCCTGGAAACTCTGGAGCCCAGGGATGCACAGTCTGGATAGAGGAAAGTGGCTTTTGCATTCCCACGAGCGCGTGTTAACCTTGCACTTTTCCTCATCCCTAGACTCGAGATTGCCAGAGAGTTTGGGTGTGGGTGAGGAGTGTGGGTGCAAAGGAGATTACATAGAATGGCCTTTACATAGAGGTAATTCTGGATTTATGCACTTGATCAAAAGCCCGTTTTCTCATGTCTAAAAGAAAAAGAGACGCCCCCTGCAATCTGCGCAGATTTGGGGCCGCTGATGTGGTTTGGAGGCCTCATTTATGAAACTGGAAGTCTGAATCTAGTGATGCTCCTTCCATCCCTGGCCAGCCCTCCTCTGAGACACCCCCTCGGGGCAGAAAGAAGGTGATCTCCTAAAACTCGGTGGCATGAAACTTTCTGTGCTTTTGTATTGCATTCCTGTGTTTGTTGAAGGCCCCCACACCTTCATCATTACTAATTCTTTTGGGGTAGGTTGTTGCTTTAACGAGATTGGCCCTTTCCTGGCTAATATTTTCTGCTGTACCTATAAGTGGTGTGGGAGAGCTGTACAGACTTCCAGGAAGCGCAGCCATGAAGCTACATGTGCCTATGTGGAGACATACCATGGATTTTCCTATGAGTTTACTGGTGTGCAATAATCTGTTCTTGAGCTCTTCTGGACAATCTAGAATCTTAGGAAGGAGAGAAATCACTTAAGAGAGTCTAGGGAGAAGTAAGGTTTCTGTTTTCTTTCTGCTCTTGTGTTTTTAAGGGACTGATGTCATTTGGCCCAGAGAAAGCCATGGAGAAGTGTGTGTGTGTGTGTGTGTGTCTGTGTGTCTGTGTGTCTGTGTGTGTGTCTGTCTGTGTGTTGGGGAGGGCTAAGGATGCAGGTCTCTGTTTAACTGCATGTGGTAGGATGTTGCAGGCCTGTTTTGCATATGGGCAGTGACAAGTTTGGGCTTGTTCACTTGCACAGTCCTATGGTCATAGCTAGTCCTTCTCAAGCTCTAGCCAGTGGCAAAGCGTTTGTGTTTCAATCCTTGGAACTCCAAGTGGGACTTCTTAAAAGATTTATAAGGAACAAAGCTGTCAGGAAAGCAGAAATACACACGGACTCCATGACTAGAAAAACCTCGTGGTGGCCTGCTCTCCGGTGCTTGGAAGTGTGCTAGTTACATCTTGGAGGTAAGGATGTGCCTTAAGGTTGTTTAAACTCAGCTAGGTTCATGATGGATTTGGTGAAACGTTAAGGCTGGTTTGGGGCATTATGGGTGTTAGGGACCCACACCCCACACTGTGAGGGAGTGACTGGGGTTACCTTGTTGTTTGCCTGGTTAAGCGTGGCTGCTTTTTGCTGCTGTACCTATTGAGTACAGAGTTTTGCATAAACCAGCTTCTCTTGAAAAGTAGAAGAGATAATTTTTTTTTTTTTTTTGATTGATTCTCTTCCACTCATCCCGATCTGCTTCGGTGACAGCAGTTCACAGAACTGGAAAGATCTCTTTTTTCTGTTTCTGATGATTTGTGTTATTTGCCCTCTGAAAGTCTGCTGAGTTCTTGCCATCTCCACGGATCCAATTCCTGTCTTCTTTTAACATGGAAGGCTGGCAGGCAGTCTTCCTGGTTGCTGAGGCCTATGTCTGCCACGTCCGGAACCTTCTGTGTGCCTGCCTGCCCCATGTAGCTGCCATCCTTAGTCATGTCAGCTGTTGACTCTCTTGGACCACAGTTACCTTCGCTTCCATTTTGTGCAAGTGGCCCTGAATTTGTTCATATTAATGGCAGACCAGCCTTTTCCTGGGGATTCTGAGGACCTTGAATATTTGTTGGACTCTACTATATACACGTATACACACACACACACACACACACACACACACACACACATTTAAAAATTTCATAATAAGTATGGTCTATGCATCATTTTTACCCCCCTCTCTTCCCTGCAACTCCTGATGTGACTCCCAACCCCCTCAAATCCCTAACTTCTTTTTAAATCACACATAAACACAGTGTATATAAATATAGGCTGCTTAGTTCATTTAACATTGCGTGTGTATGTGTGTGTGTGTGTGTGTGTGTGTGTGTGTGTGTGTGTGTGTGTGTGTGTGTTTAGAACTGACCACTTGGGATTGGATACGCTATCAGGGAGCTACCTATGGAGAAAACTGATTATTATTCTTTTGACAGCCATTAGCTCTTCCTTGAGGGGTAAGGCTTTGTGAAGTTTGTCACATTCACATTGGCATGTAAGCTGGTGTTGTGGTGGTCCCTGTTCTTTAGAGTGGAAGCTGAAAGAAAGCCAGCAAATGGCTATACTTGGATATATTTTAGATGGCACGTAGCCTTTGCATGCACTGGCTTGTTATTTTGTTTTTCCTCTAGTTGATTGCAGATATAGCATTCTCAAGTTCTGCATTGTGCTGAACCCCCCCCCCTCCTGTTTTTTCCTAATACCAGTTTGTGATGTCACTAAGAGTCTGGGACTTAGCTTCCATGGTATACCTTATGCCTGTGTTAGCATATTGATTTAAAAGGAGGGGCAGAACATAATCTAGAATAAGAATAACCAGGCTACTGAGGTACATCCATAGTTACAAGTGCTTTCCACCAATGCACACACACACACACACACACACACACACACACACACACACACACACACACACACACACAAGCCTTTGGAGCTAGGTGTGGTTCACGCGTATAATCCAAGCATATGAGAAGCTGAAGCAGGAGGATTATCGTGAATTCAAAGTCAGCCTTAGCCGCAGGCCAGCTTGAGCTACAGTGTGAAGTTTGATGTTTCAGGGACTAAATATCAGAAGAAGAAAACCATCAAACAAACAAACAAATCAGATTCTCCTCAGCAGAGTCCTGCGGACGACTATGTTTGTATATTTTTAAAATGTACCAGTTCTATGTCTCATAATAGGCCACGAGGTGAATCCTGCCACCAGAATACTAGCCAGGGCTGAGGGTGTTTAACTTTGGAGATCAGAGCAGATGAGGGGTTTGGGGTAATATGGCTGTAGATCCCATGGGTCCTTTGGTAGGAGCCTTGATGATCTGATTTGCTTTTCTGGCTGTAAGGAGCAATACCATAGTCACAGTATCTACACTTGATCTTAGCCAAAAGGCCGAGAAGCAATATAGTCACAGTATCTAACTGGAACAAAGGCACTAGTATGATGCTGACTTTCAGCCTCTCGAGTATGCCAGGCTTAGTCTTTATATTTGTACTGTCCACAACTCTGCAAACATACTTAAGGGAAAATGTCCGGCCTTCATGGAGTTCTTTTTATGGGTAAGGCTGTGTGTGTTTGTTGTAACCTAAGCTGGCCTCGAACTGGCATTCTCTCTGCCTTGGCTTCTCATGTATTGAAGTAATAGGTGGATCCCACCATATTCAGACTGGTTTTTAAGTGTTTTAGATACAGCATTTTATTTTAGTCTCCCAGCAGTCTCATAAAATATCTATCTATCTATCTATCTATCTATCTATCTATCTATCTATCTATATGATATGATCAGATATGATATGATGTGATATGATATAAATGTCATCAATTTAGACTAGGAACACAGCTGAGGGTTAAAGATATCACCCCAAGCCAGGTAGCTAGACAGAAACAAAGCTAATAGGATTTAGATCAGAGCTGTTTGGTCACCTTCAGAAGTCAGAAGATAGCGAAGAACCAAGTAAAAGATGGCCCTTGGCCTTGAGCAAGAAGCCTGAGTATATCCCACCTGCGCACCCAGCTCAAGAGCACGTGGGAGCTAGTAGCTTTTGAATCGATACCTTTGCTGCCACACACAGCAGGCTGAGACAAGACGAAGGTTCAGTGCTGGAAGAATTTCGTGGCTGTCGTCATGGAAGGGGTGTGCTGGGGCTCGGGCGGGAGCCTCAGGTGGGGAGAGGTGGGAAGGGTCAGGCAGAACCTGTGATCAATTTGCAATTGGAACTGTCCTGGCACCCTGCTTGGCTCTGTGGCAAAAATCATTCTACTAGCACCGCTACTGGGATTGAATTACTGTTGACATTAGAGCAGATGGAAATGCGGCCTCCTTGATATCACTAACACCTTTCCCTTTTCCTGGTGCTTTCTGAGTACCAGCTTATCTGCTTAGTGATATTCAGGCACTGATGTAGGGACCTTCATCAGAACAGAGATGATGATGGCTTTCCTTGCATGCTATCATTAAGAAAAAAAAAATGCTGGCTAGTTGGTATGGTCTTGGAGTCCAAGCGTGCCTTCCTTCCATCCTCCCCTCCCTGTTCCCTCCCTCCCTCCCGTCTTTCCTTCTCTGCCCTTCTGGGAACCCATCCCAGAGTATCAGGCATGCTAGCCAAGTCCTCTCCCCTTTACCCCAACTACCCTCTTAGCTCATGGCCTTATATTAAGGGTCTCTGTGTAGTCCTGGCTGTCCTGAGTCTCTACGTAGACGGGACTGGCTTTGAACTAACACAGGTCCACCTGCCTATGCCTCCCAAGTGCTGGATTAAAGGCATAGGCCACAATGCTCGGCTTCATGTTTGCCTTTTGAGGCGAGGCCTCCTGTATTTCCAGGTTGACTTGAAATTCCTACTCCTTGGGCCTCTATCTCCAGGGTGCTGCGATAATCACTGATGTCACCACATTCAATTCATTCTCCTCCTGCCTAGAATTCTGTTACTTTGGCTCATTTGTTTATAGGCTGTCCTTTTTTCTTTGAAAGTGATTTATTTATTTTCATGTATATGCGTGTTTTGTCTGCATGTATGTACATGCACCACTTGTACCAGGTGCCTGCAGAGTTGGAGTTGTCAGTTGCCGTATGGTTGCTGGGAATCGAACCCGGGTCCTGGAAGAGCAGCCAGTGCTCTTCATCACTGAGTTGTCTCTTCAGTACTGGTTAAGTGTTTTTGAAGCCAAGGCTCTCCGAATGCCAGCTAAGGCAGCTGCAGCAATTCACTGCCTCCTGTTTTGATTGGTGGTGGCTGAGGCCTGGGGTGCTGTTCTATTTACCCACCCCTCTTCCTTCATTAACCTTAAACTTCTTGCAATATCTGGTGTCTACACAGCCCTGGGCCTTTTGGGAATCAGGTTACACATAAGAACTGCTCCCCCTTCTTCCCCCAACCCCCCACCCACCCGCCCCAGGAAAGGGGAATTTTCTGTCTCTTCTGTTACTGCCTACCAGTTGTGAGACAATTTCAGAGTGTAGGAAGTGCAAGAAAAGGACACTTTGGAAGCCAGAATGCTGCAAGATGCAGCTAGGGCCATTTAAAGGCCTATATAGATCCCAGGTACTTTTGAGCAAGTGTATCACCTCAGTTTCTGTGTCTGTAGAATGGAGTGATGAAGCACTGAGCTGCTGTGAGGAGGGAAGGATCATCAGAGAGAGACCTTACAGGGCAGAGGGCCTGGGACCAGCAACAGTACTGTTCCGCGTCCGAACACGGGTCGTGAGTTGGCAGTGGCTACACCACAGCTGTTCATTGGTAGCTCTGGCTGAAATAAGGTGTGAGAAGAAAAGCCAGTCTGCTGCAGAGCAGTCTCCTGAAGTGCAGAGACCGGAGGGTGCACCCTCAGAGGTCCGACCGCCTTGCACACAGCTCACCGGGCCAGCAAGCATATCTTCAGCTATGGTATGGGGAGGACAGTGGTTCTGCCTGCTGAGGGATGGTGCCCAGCTCTCAGTGCAGCAGTTAGCCCTTGAGTAAGAGCCTTCACCACTGTTTGTTATTCTTTAGGCCCATTTGCCTGTGAATCAGCCTGGCCATTCACTTGCTGCTCTTCTGAGCGTGGATAGAGTGACTCATTCATTTACTAAGCACACGCTGGGTGCCAGGCACTAGGCTAGCCTCCGGAGAACTAGCGAGCAAGAGGACAAAAATATCTACCGTCGCATGGCTTCATTTTCAAGGTCACCCAAGAGAACAGGGCGGAGGGAGGGCGAGCATGAGGGGGGAGCCATGATGTCAGTGCCACGTGGGCCTCGAATCCTCTTCTCAATAGCTGTGGTGTGCTCAGCATGTGTCCGGGCAGGCCTGGCACACAGTGGGCACCATGTGAGTAGTTCTTGCTGTGTTTATCATTGTTATCCTGCTTCTCCCGTGGCTCCTTATAAAATGCCCATCTTCCATTCTCCGAGTTCCTTCATGGAGTTTTACTTTATTTATAATGTTTGCCTATTTTTCGGGGTAGACGGCATACATGACTGTCTTTTCCCAGTAAATGGTTAAACCCTGTGAGACTGAAGACTCACACTCGTTCATGCTGCCCTTCGTTCTCACGCACATGGGATCTATTCACTGGAGGCCAAGTCTACTCCAATATGTTTCTGAAAGAGTAGAACTTATAATATGGCAAGGTGAGACGCGTGAGGAATTCAGCACACAGTAATGACAGTTATTGGTATCTGTGAGGGTCACAATTGCTTGGAGCCCAGCTGGGGAACACTAGCATCTGGAGGGCTAGAGTGGAGTGGCCTGGGGAAGGGAGGCTCTTGGGATAAAGCAATTCCACAGAGAAGCTTGTGTGCTAGTGTGGGGCTGTGTATTTTAGCCCCTGAGGAGAGGTCAGGCAGGCGCCAAGGTCAGAGTAGGGTGAGACTTAGGAGCTGCAAGAAGAGTGGGAAGGGCCTAAGGAGAGTCAGGTGACAGTGATAGAAACAGAAACCAGAGCCACGCGCTACATACAATGCCTGTCAGAAACTCTGCAAAAGCTCTTGTTGTTTGTGTACATGGAGGTGGCTGAATGGAAGTGTATTTGAGCACAGGCGTGTATGTGGTGCATGTGGAAGCCAGAGGACATTCCTGAGGTGCAATCTACCTTCTGTTTGTTTGCTTAAGACAGGATCGCTCCTCAGCTTGGAGTTCATTGGCTAGGCTGCAAACAAGTCTTTTTTTATGTTGGTCCTATGATTGCAAGGCCAGCACCTAATTGACTGAACCCTTTCCCTAATCTCTCTCTCTCTCTCTTCCCGAGACCAGGTCTCATTATGTATACAGTTCAGGCCGAAATCACTATGTCACCCAGGCCGGCTTGGAACTTGTAGCCTCAACTTCCCAAGTGTTGTGATTATACACTTGTAACCAGGGCTTCTGGTTGAAAGCGCTTTATCTTTTTCCCAGTGGTTCATGAAAGGTTTTAGGTGGCAATATGATTCTATTAAACTTAGCTTTTGCGATAAGAAAGTCAATGGGACTGGGGGAGGGCCAGCTGGAAGTGGAGCGTGAGGAGCCGGTAGACACACCCTGTAAGTACTTCTCTAGGCGGTGAGCTCTTGATGGGGCTACAGGAATGAGCTGCTGACTCTTCCCTGGAGATCCCAGCATAGAAAACTCCACCACGGGGTGGGGATTTAGCTCAGTGGCAGAGCGCTTACTTAGCAAGTGCAAGGCCCTGGGTTCGGTCCCCAGCACCAAAAAAAAGAAAAAAAAAAAAAAAAAAGAAAAGAAAACTCCACCACCCAGCCCAAGTAGCCCGTGTCCAGGAATGAACTTGGGATGTGCCCTCTGTTAAATACATAGGTTTTTGAAAGCACACCCCCAAAAAGGATGTAAAATCTGAGTGATCCAGTTTAAAATGTTGATCATGTATTAAAAGGGTGACATTTTAGATTGCCTTGGGTTAGGTGAAATATGTTTTTAAAGTTAATCTCATCAGTTCCTTAGGTTTATTTATTGTGGCTACTGGAAAATCTAAAATTATACTTGGTGATATTTCCATGAAACAGGTCTGAGGTGTGGGAACATTTAGTGAGTGGCAGGCAGGCAGGCAGGCAGGCAGGCAGGCAGGCAGGCAGGCAGCAGGCAGCGGATTCTGCAAAGGTGAAACCTTACCTTATATCAAGATGCTTCCAGGAGGCTTGATGTAGCACAGTTTTAGGGTTACTGGGCTTGCCTAAGGCCTGTCTTTGACTTCTATCTAACGATGAGCTAAGCATACCAGTAATTCCAAAAGCCGGGAAGTAAAGCTGGGAGATTCAAGGTCATGCCCATTTACAAATTGAATTTGTGGCTACTCTGGGATACAGAAGCCTTTCCAAAAAATAAGACAAAACAAAACAAAATTTAAAAATCCTTTTAGGGGAGAGGAGAAGGGTGGAGGTAACTGCTGGCACATTTGAGGGGAGAAAGCAAGCAGGTGGATGGGACTATAAATCTACTGTAGCAGAGAAGTCTGGCCCAGGACAGGGAGAGACAGAGCTGGTAGGACTGACCATTGAGCAGGCGGGTCCCTGGGTCATGGGGTGTTGAATGAAGACAGGAAATGAAATGTCTGTGGGGAAATGAGAGAGTGGAACACTGTCCAGGTCAACAGTGGTCAGGCCGATGGGTGTGAGGCTGTCAACGCGGGACCTTTCGTTTTTGGTTTGTTTTTTCAAGACAGGGTTTCTCTGTGTGGAACTCTGTAGATCAGGCTGGCCTTGAACTCAGAGATCCTCCTGCCTGTGTCTCTCTAGTGATAGGATCAAAGTCGTGTGCCACAGCCACCTGGTTGATCTGGGACCTTTTAAGTGTCTCAACAAAAAACAATTTCCAAGATTCACATTTAGACAGATGTTTTGTGAGCCTGTGGAAGGTGGGCTTCAGGAGCAAACGTCTGACTTGGGAATTCTGGAGTCTCGGTGGACATAGCTGTGATTAGGAAATTAAAAGTCTCTTCATCGAAGAGGGATGAACTTGTCAGAATTGGACGGAGGGCTGGGCACCGCTCAGTGTTAGAATGCTCTCCTACCAGTCTTAAGACCTTGAGATCAAGCCCCAGTAAATTCTACCCCCATCAGGGAGGAGAGGGAGGAGGAGAAAAAAAAATCTCTGTGGGAGGGGGAATCGTCCCTGGCTTTTGGGGCTTGGCACTAAAGTATGTACAAGTCATGGATAAAGCCCGGAATGGATTGGAATACCAGCAACTCCCGCTGGCAATCTACTCCCACCAAAAATAGACATAAAATTGAAAATTTTCTTCAATTATCTTGGTTTTGTCTTCCCGTTGCTTTTTTCTTAGATACTTGTAGTTCCAATGCACACCCAGAGCTGCTGACTTCTTGCTTGTTGCTGCTCCGTCCTACACAGTCCTGAGTGCACCTATGTGCTGCTCCCTTGACTTTATTGGCTAAGTAGTATAGAGATATATTCTGTGACTGTTTCGTTGTTTAATCTCTCCTTTGATTTGAGTCATTTTATTTAGTTACCGAGCTTTTAAATGCTTGTATAGATGGATTTTTCTATCCTCAACAAATCATACAGCTAGAATTTTTCTGGGATTTTAGGATTTTAAATAAATTTACTGTTTTCTGGAGACATGTAATATTGTTCTTTGCATGGTCTTTTTACTTGTCTTAAACGTTTAATGAGTTACTTGCTAGAAACATGTTTATCTTTATCATATGCACCCTCCGGTCTCTAGCTCTCTCCCTGTCTCCCCCATCTTTTTCAGATAAAATTTTCTAATGTACCCCAGGCTAGCTTCAAGCTCCTTAGGAACTCTAAGCTAGCCAAACACTTACGATCCTCCTGCCGCAACCTCCCAAGTTGTACATCTCCCAGGCCTGCTTCACTGCACACCTAGCTCCTGGGTTTTTCTTCACCCACACTTCATCCGCCGATGTTTAGAGATACCTGTCGTGTGCACAGTGCTTGGCGAGGCCTTGTTTCATTCAGGAGTGCTCAGAGACATTGTGGTATTGAGACTTAAGGGACTTATTCATGTAAGAGAGATGAGCCCGGAAGCATATACATGCATAGAAGCCACATATAACAAAGCAGGGAGCAAAAGGGATGACTAATATGTACAGATTCCGAATTTCACTCATAAAATCAGTTTTCTCGAAAAGAGGGTTTTAAGAGGAGAATTCATCCTTTTTTTTTAAACATACACCATGTTTCGGTAAATGCAGATAGTTTAGTAGCACTGTCAAGTCCTATGTCACAATCAAGATCTAGGATTTGTCCATCATCCTTAAAACTCCCTTCCCGGGTTGGGGATTTAACTCAGTAGTAGAGCGCTTGCCTAGCAAGCACGAGGCCCTGGGTTCGGTCCTCAGCTCCAGAAAAAAAAAAAAAAAACTCCCTCCCCTTTGTTTGTTGTGTATCTCCTTTGCTCCGGCTCTGACAAGCACTTGTGTGCCTTTCCATGTTACTCTTTTCAGGATGCTAGTGGGACTGCCCAGGCTGCGGTCTCTTCAGATTGGTTCCCTTCACCTAGCGCCATATATGCGAGGAGCTTCCACGTGTTTTCCCTCCCTAAGTGGTTTGGCAGTTTGCACTGGAGGAGGAGCGCTGTGCTTCATGACTGTCCCACACTGTGTGAGGCCCCTCCTCTATGTCTGGGCTACTCGTAAGAAGTATGTGTTTCACATCTTAAAATTTGCCGGAAATAGGAAGTCTGACTCAAGTGTTGGCCTGCCCGTGTGACACAGGATTCTGGGGCCCAGTTAGCGAGTGTGTGAGGTCACTTCACAGACCAGCTTGGCTGTGTGTCATGAAATTGGAAACACATGTACAGCCCCACGCAGAGGTACATTTGAAGATTCCCAGCTTGGATCTCAGTTCTGCTTCAGGATGCGTGGAGAAGGATGCGAATGTGGGCTGGGCTAGAAGGGTCTAGCATTTTAAGGTGTCACCTGGGGATGAGTGAGAGGGAGGTGCTGGTATTGAGTGCCAAAGCCGCCTTCGGCTTTCTTTTAATGCATTCTTTCCTTTCCCTTCTTTCTCCCCCTCCTCCTTTCCTTGTTTTCTTGCTTTCTTTTGGGGAAGATTTTAAATTTTTCCTTTAATTTTCTGAGATTACCATATAATCACATCATTTTTCCCTTTCCTTCCCTTCCTTGAAACCGTCTTGTATACCACTCCTTGCCCTCTTCCAAATTAACAGTCTCTAAATTGTTGTTATATACATATATATATATATATGAATGTATATATGAATGTAGATGTACATATACGTGTGTGTGTGTGTATGTGTGTTCCTAACTATATAAAAGCAATTTGCCTTGCCTGTGTATGTTACTTGTATGTATATGTTCTAAAGGCTGAACTTTTGATATTGGATAAGCAGTTGGTGCTTCTTCCCTAGAGAAGACCATTTTTCCTGTCTCAGGCTTTCTTAGTAGTCTTTTATATAGGGTGGGGCCTCATGGGCTTTATTCTACCAACGTTATCATGTTGTTTTTGTCCTTTGTGTGTTAGTCACGTTGGAGAATGAATGTAGCTTCTGACTTTTCTAGGAGACACAATCTTACGAAAAACCTACTGCTTCTCTGACTTTACCACCATCCTACCCGTTCTTCACAGTGAACCCTGAGCCTCAGGTCAGGGAGCTCTAGTGTAGATGTACTCTTTGGGACAAGGCTACAGCTTTGAATTTTGACTGGCTATGCTTGTTTGTTTGTTTGTTTGTTTGTTTGTTTGTTTTTAATGGTCTTTGTCTATTGCAGAAAGAAGTTTCCTTAAAGGAGGCGTTGAGGACTACACTTATCTGTGGGTAGTAGGACAAATGTTTTGAACGTAGTTAGGGATCGTGCTGATTTAGTAGAGCAGCAGTTATAGGGGCTCTAACAAGATAAGATCTATGACTTTACTAACCCTGGGTAGGTTTCCAGTACAAGGCATGGGTTTCCTCTTGTTGAGCAGGTCTTTTTTTTTTTTTTTTTTGGAGCTGGGGACCGAACCCAGGGCCTTGCGCTTCCTAGGCAAGCGCTGTACTGCTGAGCTAAATCCCCAACCCTGTTGAGCAGGTCTTTTTTTTTTTTGGTTCTTTTTTTTTTTTTTTTTTTTTTTTTCGAGCTGTGTTGAGCAGGTCTTAACGAATGTCCAATTAAAGAGCTGTGGTTACCAGTATGATGTCCACACCACTGTTGCACTCCTAGGCTTAATGAACTATGCTGGTTGTCATTTGCGGTTTAGTGGTGTCATAGCTGGATAGGACTGTTAGTTCTTTCCTCCTTTGAAAGCTTGTGTTCAGGGAGGAGTTCAGGTCAATTCCAACTCAGGGGCATCTAGGCCCCGAGTATGTATTTGGTATCTTCACGTGAAGCATAATCTTGCTCTATGGCTCTGGCTATCCCAAAATTAACTCTGTAGGCCTTGACCTATCAGAAATTCCACTGCCTCAGCCTTCCAAGTGCTGACATTATTGGTGTGCATTACCACATTCCAGTTTGTCAACTTGACCCAAACTATGTCACCTGGGAAAAGTCACCTTAATTGAGCAATTGCCTTCACCGTTAAGTTATAAAAATATCCCTGGGGTATTTTCCTAATTGTTAATTCATAGAGGAGAGCCTAGATCACTACTGGCAAGTTCTGTATAAAAAAGATAGCCGAGGAAAGACATGGGTAATAAACCAATAATCCGTGGTCTTCCATGGTCTCTGCTTCAGTTCCTGCCTCCCTGTACCAGTCTTGATGGGGCTCTAGTTTCCTCCTGAGTGGGCCCAGCTCCTTCCATGGCTCCTGGCTTTCCTTGATGATAGGTTGGAACCTGTAAGCCAAATAAACCCTCTTTTTTTCTATGTAGGTTTCAGTCAATGTTTTATTATAGTAGCAGAAAGCAAACTAGAACAACACATGTTTTAAAAATTGTATTTTTTTAGTTGACATAAAAATTGTATTTATGGAGCAACATGTGTTATTAAGGCATGTATAGACATGTTTGAATCTAAGTAGGCATATCTCCTTTAGATACCGATCATTTCTGTGGGAAAACATGCAAACCTTTTCGTTTAGCTTTTCTGAAATATATCTTACATTGTTGTGTTATTGAATATATCCATAGTTCCAGCATACAGAACACATTTCTCCCATCTAATTGTGGCTCTGTGCCTAGAGGCTTAGCCTCACTGACCTCTCTGCTCCCCTGCGTCTGATGACCACCGTTCTACTCTCAAACTCAAGGACATCGACATAGGTGTGAGATCATTCTGTATCTTCCTATGCCTACCTCATTTTACTTAACACCATGTTACTTTAAATGCTGTTTAGTAGACAAACATAAACTGGATGTTTCAGTGTCCACTCAGATACCTAGCACTTGGGAGGTGGAGACAGGAGCACCAGGAATTCAAGCTCAGTTTCAAGTATGTAGAGAGGTGAAGGCCAGCCTGGGCTAGATAAAACATTTATCTCATTTTTATATAAATATATTTATAAGAATATAGACACCTTACATACCATGTGTACATTTTGAAAATATGTAGAAAAGAGGAGGAAAAAATGGGGAGCAGATATGACAAGCTGTCATGGCTGTAAATTGTAGCTTCTTCATATGCTTCATAGACAAAGAGAACAGCAAATTTGAAGGCCCCAAAGCAGGGGAAACCTGGGGGTTATTCAGAATGCCAAGGGTGCATTTAGGGTGAAACGGATGGGTCTGTGGGGGCAGGGCCAGGTCTAGGTGGGGGCAGTTCCATGTATGGCTACCCTTCAATGTTCCTCTGTGTCTTTTGTGTTTTTTTCCTGTCTTTTTCCTCGGTGGGCTTCTTTCTCATTGCTAAGTTGAGAATGGATTGGCCAGTTAGCAATAGAAGCCAGAAAATTTGGAGAGAATAGTTCTCTGGCAGGAGAAGGGAAGAGGATGAATTCAACGTCCATTGGAATTAGAAAGAACTTCTGTTTGGATGGTAATGTTTGAGTCTAGATTGGCCTGGTCCATAGCTAGAGCCTTTTAAAACCACCTGACATCCTGCACATCCTGTCCGTTGTTTTGCCCTGAGGAATGTGGCTGAGTTTGAATTAGGGCAGAAGTGAGATCAGAATGGAACTTCAGATATGCCTGCATATTCTAGTTTATGAGAGAGAGAGAGAGAGAGAGAGAGAGAGAGAGAGAGAGAGAGAGAGAGAGAGAGAGAGAAGAAATGGGTAACTCTCTGGTTAAGTTCTCTGGTTAAGTATTGAACTTTTCTGAGTTTCAATAGGAAAAGGAAAAGGAAAAAGCCAGTGCATGGAAAGTCCCCTGGAGTTTATGGGAGAGCCTTTGTCCCGACCAAGCTTGTTCCAGAGCTGGGTCCCTCTTAAGTCATGACTCAGGAATTGAGTAGCATTGTTGGGAACCTAGCAGGCAGTTTTGAGATTTTAAAGTCTTGTCTATATAAACCCTGCTTGCATTGAGTTCAGAGAAGCCTGAGGCCAAGGCCAGACTGCCCTAGCTGGCCAGACTGGTTAACGGCTGGAAGATACAGCCTGAGGGGCCTCCCGTTTCCTCCAGCAGCTGCCCTCTCCCTGGAGCCTGCCTGCCTTGCCTGGTCACTGTGGGTGACAGCCTTCCAGAAATGTGCACTGGGAGGGGGTCTGGGGAGGAGTTGGGGCTGACTACAGGCCTTGGGTGCTGTTGCGTGGTCCCTGCTCTGGAGATGATTAGCTGGCTGAATCGGCTCTGGCTTCTGTGCTTCCGGTAGGGGCCAAAGGCTGTATTTCTTCCCTATCGTGACTCCGAACATTCCGTACATGCTTTTTCTCTTAGAAAGACATTCCCCGAATGCTTATTCCTTTTAAAAGGAAAAACAAAGATTTAAGAAAAGAAATTAAAGCCTGCGAGTGCAAAACAGAGAGATGTGTTTTAGTGGTAGTGCCATACGGATGTACACCATCATGTAAGGGTTTTTTTTTGTTATTGTTGTTGTTGTTTGTTCTGTTTTGTTTTTGTTTGTTTGTTTGCTTGTTTTGAGACAGGGATTCTTTGTAGCCCTGGCTGTCCAGGAACTCACTCTGTAGACCAGATTGGCCTGGAACTCAGAGATCCACTTGCTTCCGCCTCCTGAGTGGGATTAAAGGTGTGAACCATCACACCCGCTATCAAGGGGGACTTTAAGAGTACATCTGGACGCATTCTGATACCTGTGACTTGTTCATGAAACTACAGTCCATGCAAGCTCGGGGTAGCCCCCTACTCTGTTTATCAGCTGCCTGGCTTCCTTTAGTTCAGGAAAGAGCATCTTCTTGTATCCCGGCCCACTTTCCACGCTTTTCCTAGCAGAAACACACTTCGTCTAGCTGCCAACTGGACTTAAAATCATGTACTTAAAAAGTTTTTAATGGTTCGTCATTGTTATGGGGTGACTGTTGCGTATAGGTCCACAGTGGGTGTTTATTGAACTACTGAATGGATGGTTTATATCCTGGCCCTGCCCAGCTGAACTATAGAGTCTGTGTGCTTTTGTCCTGAGGATGCTCCTGGCTTGGGTAACAGCAGAAGCAGCCAGCCAGCGTAGGTTTGAATCATTAGGAAGTTTTGGAAAGATTGGAATCTTCCAGAAGCTTTATCTCTGCAGATGATTCTGAATTTTATGCATCATAACCACATAACAATTAGCCAGTCTGCTCCTGGGATAAGAATTGATCATTTCCCACTTCCTCACTGAGGGAACTGCTGTCTTTTGCTTTCTGATGCAGTTTAAAGGTCACCTCTTCCAGGAAGTATGCAATCTTTAACCCCTAGCAGCTTCTAAGTGCTGACCTTAGAATGAACTGCAGAAGCATCCTGCCCCTGCAGGGCTGCAAGTCCACTCAGGAATATGAGCAAATTATATGCAAATATCCCAGGTGAGCCTGTAACTTACCGTACAATAGGAGACATTGATAGTGCAGTCCTCTCCAGAAGGAACAACTGTCCTTTGACGAGTGTATCTTCCTACTCTTGCTAAGAAAGATGTGAAGGCAGAGCTTTCTGTCTTTCCAAGAGAAACCTGAGCTGGGGCTAGTGCTAGAGTGCATCACTTGCTAGGGAGCACATGAGGACCTGGGTTTCCTCTTCAACATCCCCACTACACCAAGCGAAAAACTATAAGATGAGGGAGCTTTTAAAATATAAAATCTCTTATTACTGCTGTGTGTGGTAGCACTGGGGAGGCAGAGGGAGGGAGATCGTAAGTTCGAGATTAGCTAGGGCTGTACAGTGGGAAACTGTATTAGTTACTCTTTTGCATTGCCTCAGTCAAAAAGTTGATGAATGTATAGTAAGGGGGGAAGGGAGGTTTGGGGTTAAGTTTGAGAGGGTGCAGTCCATTGTTGTGGGAATAACATCGCTGCGCAGGAGCACGGGGCAGCTGGTCACACTGCATCTGTAGTCAGGAAGCGGACAGATGAATCCTGGTGCTCAGCTCCCTTTTCCTTTTTAAGTCTAAGACTTCAGCCAGTTGGAATGGTGCTGTCTGCATGCAGGGTAGATCTTTCCATTTCAGTTAACCCAGTCTAGAAACGCCTTCGTAGGCTTTGCCATAGGTCTGTCACCTAGATGCTTCAAGCTGACAATGAACAGTAACCATCACTCCCCACAGGAAACGAGATATAGCGAACCCTCTCCTGATTTCGACTATGTTCAAGTCAGGTTTTCAGGGAAGTCGTAGGACAAACAAATGTTGTGTGCAGTGCTCAGATTATAGTGGCGCCCTCAGGTTGCCATAACTCCTTCTGTTGGGACTCTCTGTATCTCCAGAGCCCTTCAGCCAACAGCTCTCATGGTGAGCATGCCCTACTTGGATGGCTGAGGACTTGAATGCCATTTTGGCCCAGCACCTCCTGACACAGAGTCAACAAATCTTTCTTTAGAGTTAATTGCCTACAATTGAGCCCTTCCTTCCGTTTCCTCCATACTTCCAGGAAGAGCTGGAAAAGTCACCACTTCCTACATTCTTTTCTTCCCTCTCTGCCTTCTCAACACATACTGACTGGTTCTCTGTTCCTGTTGTGTGGGGCGTGGGTTATCATGAGTTTCTCAATGGCTCTATGACCTTTCCCTTGCTGGCTGCTTAGCCACTGAGGATTTCACCCGGGGACCAGAATGACAGTCACATTTCTCTTCACAGACAGGAAGAGATTATAAGAGGATTGCTTGAGGAAGAAAACCAACCTGATGTCCTGAGGAGAATAGCAATATGTCATTTTATGCAGTTTTTTTTTTTTCTTAAATCTACCATTTTATGGAGTTTTTTTTTTTTTTTTACCATCTTCCGGTGAGTTGTAAAAGGAAATTGGATAGGGACACAAAGGGAGCAGAGCTTGACAGGGACCGGGATTTGAGATTGTCAGGGGGATAGTAAAGAGGAATCTGGATGTTCCTGGAAGGTCCAGCCTTTGTCTTTGAGAAAGGTGGAGTAAGAGAAAGGGCAAAGAGGAGGAAACTGTGTCATTAACATAGTCACAAGCTGCGGGCTTGCAGAGGTAGCTCAGCAGTCAAGAATGCTTAGTGTTCTTACAGAAGACCAAAGCTCTGTTGGAAGCACGCACATCTGGCATCTTAAAATTGCCAGTGCCTCCAGCTTTAGGAACGTCCAACACCCTCTTCTGGCCTCTGTCCACATGACATACATTCACACAGATGTACATGTACACATGAATGAAAAGTAAAAATAAACCTTAAGAGAGATAATCACAATCTGCCATTACTTGTATCGCTAACAACTCTAATAATATGGTATTCGGATGTTAACTCTGTTAGTATTATTCTGTTCTCACAAACGGTTGAGGCCACAGTTCCAGTGGTGCAAACCTGAAAGCTAAGCTATTTGTCAAATGAGGCAGGAAGAATTTGAGACCAGCCTGGGCTACTGAGTGAGCTCAGGGCCAGAGGGGTATCCGAGCAAAAGTCTGTTTCCTGTTACCCTAGCCTCTTCACTTACCCTCTTTTCTTTTGTTCATTCTTTTTTCCATGTAGACTTTGAGGACATTCATTGCACAACCTTCCCTACTAAATATTACTAGAACCTTCTTCATTATCTCAAACCGAAAGTCTATCCATTAAACACTTTCACTTCCCGGCCAGCTGTGGAAACTGCTGTTCAACTTTTAGTCTAGGACTCAGGCTACTCTCTTATACCATCTCGGTGAAATCATTTAGCATTTGTTAAATGACTGGCTTTGTTCACTCAGCACAGTGTGTTCAATGGTCTCAGCTGTTCTGAAGCATGTATCTCACCTTGATTCTTTGTGGAAACTGCCCAAATATTTTATTGCATGTATGAAGCACAGTCCTTTATTCATTCGTTGGTGTGTTTGGCTTTGCGTCCACCCTTCAAAGACTGTGAGTGATACTGCTTTGAACATGGATTACCCATTGCTATATTAGATAGGAATTTTATGCCCATTCCAGGATCATTTATTCACTTACAGTTTTGAAACGGGTCTCACCCTGTAGCCCAGGCTTGTCTCTGACCTTGCCATCCTCCTGCCCCAGCACCCCAAGTGCTTAGATTACAGGTTGCAGCCATCTGCCTGCTCTCACTCTAGTTTGATTTGTATTTCTCTAATGACTAGCGATGAGTGTCTTCCTGTATCTATTGGATATCTGAGTATTTTCTGAGAAACTTTTGTTGCTATTGTGGTTATTGTGTTATCTAAGTTCTTTGATGTCAATTCCTTCCCAGGTACATGAGTCTTGATATTTCGTTTCCATTTTCTGGGCTGTCCTTCTAACTCTCTTGAGAGTGTCCTATCCCATAATTGTAAAATCATTTCAGTAAAGTCATTGCTTTTTCTCGAGGTGTCACACATCATAAGATAGCCTCAAACTTACTGTGTAATCAAGGACAACCATGAAGTTCTGATCCTTCCTCTTCCTCCTAAGTGCTGAGATTATAGGTATATGCCACCATTTGGTTTTATATGATACTGGGGATAAAACCCAGGACTTTGGGAATGTTTAACAGGTAATGGAGCTATATATTTCCTCAGCCCTTCATTTCTAGTTTTGATAATCTTGGCTACCTTATGGTTAATTTTGGTATAAGAAACCCAGTTAAGCTATCTCACCTGGTGTCAGGGCCCAGGGCTTGACCTTGGCTGTGTTATCCTCTAAGACTTTAGCCTCCTGGCCTTTGTGTCAGGTATTTGCACTATGCCTAGTACTATTCAGCTGTGCAGTCCAGGGTGGCCATGAACTCAAGACTCTTTGCAACTTCAGCCTCTTAAATGCTGGTGTGTGCTACTAAGCCTAGTTTGACCTGTAGATCTTATTCACTTTCTAGCATCTCTTTTCAGGGTGCTATTGGCCCATTTTGCATATATAAGAGCCTAGCATCTCACTTGTACTTGGCAGAGATCCGATGAGAGCAGCTCACTTACCCCTGGACATACACCCTGTGCATGAAGTAATCTGTTGAAAGCTTTCCCCAGGTTGTTCTAGATTTCTAGTAATCACAGACTCTCTAAGTTGGAAAGGGACTTTTCTGCCTCAGTTGTTTGTCCTTGTAGATAATCTAAAGGGATATTCTTGGGGGGATGGTTTAGAGCACAGCTCTACAGTTGAGAGCCGGAGTCTCCTGCATTTACCTCATTCTCTTCTTACCTTACTAGGCAATGGGATAGTGTCTACCACTAAAGACAAAACTAGATACTTTTAGTTTTAGATTGTGTGTGTGTGTGTGTGTGTGTGTGTGTGTGTGTGTGTGTGTGTGTGTGTGTGTGTGTGTGTGTCCTTTGTAGACCATACTGGCCTTGAATTCAGAGATCTGTCTGCCTCTGTCTCCTGAGTTCCTGAGTGCTGGGATAAAAGGCATGCACCACCACACCCAGCTAGTTTTAGATTTAAATGAAATAAAGTTACTGCCCAGAGAGTCACTGAACACTCCCTGTGCTGTCTGAAGATCACTTTCACATTTCATATAAAGACCTGAGGTTCACAGTAGAGCAGATGCAGCTCCCAGGGGCTCAGCCCTGGGAGCTCTACAGTTTACTTTCTCCTCGAGGTAGGATCAAGATGGCGGGCAGACTCACAGTTCACTCAGACTCTGTTCTCTGCTGTTCCGGGATGGCACTTTCCCCTCCTCCAAGTTTCCAATTTCATTCAGGGCCTGTAGTGCTGTGAGGTGTCTCCTTCTAGGGAGTTCTGAGCTTGGTTAACTCCCATCTGAAACAGATCACCTACCAGTAGCTGAATGGGGGAAGCCCAGCCCTTCTGGATGTCTCCTGGGCATGAAATACCTGTTCAGTTCCTGATGCTGCCACCTGCTTGACATTCCACACTGAGGGCTCAAATTGCTACCTATCTGCCTTCCAGAGAGGGACCCAATTTATCCCCAGAACCTTACTCATTTGGCTCTTGCTTCAGGCCTGGAGCTTGGGCCTTTACACCCGGGGTTCTGGTCGGAGACCTGCAGCTTTCTGATGGTGAGAGACAACCAAGTGTCCTTAATTGTCCCCATGTGTTAAAAGGCAAAAGAGCAGAGCATCATGGGGGAGATCCTGGTCTTCAGTTAACTCAGGGTTGCTCTGAGAGTTTTTTCTATCCCTTCAAACTCAGGTCTAGTCATTTGTCTTTTCCAGGTTCACTCTCCCCATCCGTAAAACTAGTTCAACCTTGCAGTGAGTTAAATGAGATTCCAAGCACTTAGCAACTATCTCTTGGCACCCAGAAGGTAAGCATTTAATAAGCACTGACCATTGACACCCTTCTTGTCTTTGAGTCACAGGTTATGCTTACTGGGGTCTGTGCTGATGATAAAGAGAATTTACTTTATCTTTGCTGAATAAGGAAGTGGATTCAGAACTGAATGCTCTGTAAATCTCACTCTTTAACTTCCGGTTCTCCCTTCCTTGTCCTTAAATCCAGATCCAGGAAGTTGAGTCTTAATGAAACCAACCACTTACTTCCCCTTTGACCTCCATATCCTCCCTCTCAACTCAGGTCAGTGTGCACAGACCTGGCTGTAGGTTGATGTTGCCTCTCCCATTCTAAAGGTGGAGGCAGGGGGCTAGATAACTTCCCAAGGCAAATCATCAGCTGAGCCAGAGTCAGAGTCAGAGTCAGAGTCAGAATCAGAGTCAGAGTCAGAGCCAGAGCCAGAGCCAGAGCCAGAGCCAGAGCCAGAGCCAGAGCCAGAGCCAGAACCAGAGCCAGAACCAGAGCCAGAGCCAGAGCCAGAGCCAGAGCCAGAGCCAGAGCCAGAGCCAGAGCCAGAGCCAGAGCCAGAGCCAGAGCCAGAACCAGAGCCAGAGCCAGAGCCAGGGCCAGAGCCAGAGCCATTGGTGCCTGGTTTTAAAGTTTATGTGTCTTCAGTGGTCTCCTCTCCTGCCTTGAGGCCGTCTCTATCTCTGGAGCTCTGGGACTCAGATTAAAGTCACCAGCACAGAAAACCTCTGGGCATCAGTGTCTTTATCATGGTGCCTGGGGCATGTGTGCTGTGCAATCAAGGAGGCCCTTTTCGTGAGCTGAAACATCAAGACTGGATTGGAAGCTTGCAGATCCTATCAGCTATCCTCTGGCAACTCCCCGTGCACATTCTTCATTTTTGTGGAAAGCCACTACGTGTTAGTCTAAATGGCAGTGCTACGTGTTAGTCTAAATGGCAGTCTTGAGTAGGATTTGGGACCCCTTTGCTTTTGTAGAGATGCCCCTGTTTTGGGGACTCCCATGGGTTCTGTTCTCTTCCAGTTCAGATTCTGGGACATGCGTCTGAGTTTAGAAAGATCCAGGGGGTGAACCACCCATAGCCAACTTTGTCCAGATCCTTGAGAACAAAGAGATGAGATTGTGCTGCCTGGGACTTTAGGCAGAATGGGTTGGACTGGTAGCAGGCTCATGCCAGTAACTCCTGTAGGCCATGGGCAAAGGGAACTTGTACATACCTTCTATTCCACACTTCAGATAGCAGAGTTACATCCTTCTTTCATCATTCAGTGGAGAGTCGATGGAGAAAAGGATGTTTGTAAGAATGAGACCCAGAATAAGGAAATGTCCATAAAGGAATATTCATAATCTTGGTCTAGAAATCCCAGACTGCTCTTAGACACCATAGCTGTAGCTCCTTAAGACTTGAGCCTTTGACTAAGACTAAACTTGGATCAAGCAGGACTGCCCAGATTTGCATGCGCCTCATTTATGTGGCAGAGATTCACACTAACCCCAGACCTGCACACTGGTGAGTTTTCAGTGCCCCAGCCACTGTCCAGTGTCCTGCCCTGTTGCAGAACTTGAGAAACTGATGATGTATTCTTTCTGTTCTGGTTTAAAGGATGAGTTAATTCACTTGCCACTCCTTCACTTCTACCTTAGTGGGCATGACTATTCCCCTACAATTCCCTCTGTTGGGGTCATAATTCATGCCTTTTAAGGAAAAGCAGGCAGCCCAGCTGTGACGAGTAGAAGCTTCCAGATGCTCTACTTCTGAGTAGCAGAAAAGGATGCGTGATGGGGTCTCCTTAAAAGCCGATATACAAGATGGGCCATTAAGTTTCAGTGGCTTGCCAATCTTTCCCAGGGGAAGTAGCCCTTGGATCTCTCTACAGGGAAAGAAGCAGCATTTCAAAGAGAGCCTTCTTAGATGACTTGAAGAAGCATTGTCTGGGGTGTTCTGAAGGGGCTGAACACATGTTAGTTTTGTTAGCTTCAACCACTCATGCAGAATGACCTGAACCTGACAGTAGAAGAAAATGGAGACATCAAGGTCACCATCATGCCCGCCCAGAGACACTGAAGCCCAGGGATTTGGGGTTAGTTTAACCGTAGTTAAAATTCTGTTGCCCAGCGTGGTAATCATAGTCTCACAGGGCTGTGGAGGATCTAAGGGGTTTCCCATCTTAGATCAGGATTGAACAACTCTCTGTATATAAAATATACATTATATTTTGTAGACTTAGAAAAAAAATACAGCTACCTTAAATTTTTATTTCATATTGATCACATGTTGAAATGAGATTTGTGTGTTCTGGAAAAAAGTGAAATATACCGACAAAATGAATCTTACCTGCATATTTATTACTGTTTTTTAATGTAACTGTTTAGAACATTGAATTACATATGTGGCATGCATTCTATCTATATCTGTTAGATACTGGCAAGCAAGACTGATATCAATATAGAACGTCAGTTTTGTAGTGTATGCCTTGCATGACCTTATATAGCAGACCTGCCAGGTCCACATCAGGTTGCCTGGGTTTGAGACAAGGCTCACACAGAATTCTGGTAGTGGTATTGGTTCAGATGTTTACATTTCATGTGCTCATATGCAAAGTGAGTACGGCAGTAGTATCTGCTCCATGGACTTGTAAAGGTTACATGGTATAATTCATGGAACGTACCAGAGTCGGGCCGGCTTGTCAACTCAGTGAGTTTTAGTTGTCTTAGTGGTTATTTTGGTGGTTATTGACTCCAAACCGGAAGATACATGGGCGGGACGATCTAATATATGGGAATCAGACAAGGAAAAAGAACAAGGAACCAATGCAGTGGCTCACACTGATAGACCTAGCTCTTGGGAGGCAGTGGCTAGAAGGTTAGGAGTTCAAAGCCAGCTTAGCTATGTAGTAAGTTCAAGGCTCTATGGTGCGACAAGAGACACTGTCTCAAACAAAACAAATCAAATCAAAGCAAAGCAAAACAAAACAAAACCCAAGCAACAGAGCAGTGCATGCTGCTCCCGAGCTTGATAAATGCTGAGCCTGTTGGGCCAAGTAGGGAGTTTGGACAGCATAGTTCGGGTGGGCGGTGCCTGGCCCACTCTCATATAGCAATGCCTGTGTGCCAGGAACCTTTGCTTTACTTAATAATGCCCCTGAAGTGGGACCATAATGTTGCAATTTGGATGTGCCACAGATAGGCATGGAGTGCTTATTTTTGGTGCAAAGGTGAAAAGAAAATTGCACACCGAGGTTGCTGAGATCTGGTACAGTTATTATTAATCTCCCACCATGACCGGTGAATGTATACATTAACCTTTATCGTGAGGTATGAGTGTAAACGTTGCACACAGATTGTTCTGCACTATCTGAGCCTTCGGGTATGCACTGGGGTGTGGAATGCGCCCCTGGGGACTTCTTTGCTTGTTTATTCCATTAAGGTGTCACCCTTTCCATCTAGTTCCAGGATTCTCTTTGGGAGGTCTTTGCCCCCTGCTCCTCCTGCTTCCCTGCTCGCTGCTCCCTTCACTGCTCTCTGCTCGTCCATGCTCCCCCCATCCTTCCGCTCCTCCTGCTCCTCCTGCTCCTCCCTGCTCCTCCCTGCTCCCTTTGCTCCACCTGCTCCCCCGCCCCCATGCTCCCTCCTGCTCCTCCCTGATTCCCCCGTGCTCTGCAGACCCACTCCAGTAAAGACAGACTCTAGAGTTTGTTTCCCTGTTCCTTCCATTCTAGCTTTCTTCCTGGCTCCTTCACCCACCTCATGTGTCATTTTGATTTTGGGATCATAATCTGAAAAAACGTAAGACAAAAACAAGCAAATTCTTCAGTTGATGTCGTATTTTACATATGCTCGTTTTATCAAGGGCTGGGTCATTGGGCATGTTTATTTGTTTTGTTTTTCTAAATAATGCTTTTATTTATGATATCTATCTTGTTTTTGGTAGAAACGTGGGGAATGTTAAAAGCCTAAGGAAGAAAAGAACGAACACAGACCACTGTCGCCTTTTGTGACTGTGAGCATATTTCGCGTGAATTTGGGAGGTAGAAAGTGAACAGTTATTATGGACTCTTCCCTTCGTGTAGTGTGCAGAGCTTCAGGCATCTTTCAAATGCGACGTCATGTTGCACGATGCTGCTGCTGCCCAGGCTGGGCTCAGTCTCCTGATAGCCTCCTGCTGGGATGGCAAGCATGAGCCACCATGTCCAGCTCGGTTTTCAGCCATGTTTAAGGCTCTCCATGCACATAACCCTGTCATTTCCTTTTTCTGTTGTACCAAGTCTAGAATGACAGACATTTGTCCACCATGGAGTTGCCTTCCTGTGAAGGTGAGGCTCAGTACTGGGACATGTGACTGAGATGAAGCTGATGACTCATTATCATGGCTTCTCTCTCTCTCTCTCTCTCTCTCTCTCTCTCTCTCTCTCTCTCTCTCTCTCTCTCTCTCTCTCTCAGATTGGGAGTTTTGAGAGTCGTTCCATGGGACCATAGATGTTCCTATCCTAAGTTTGGGGTGCTGGGTGGAAAGAATCCTGGGATGGACCTGATATGTTTCTAAGAGAATTTTGGAAAGCTAGCTTGTGTTAGCCTTGTTTGCTCAGGGTGAAGTGAGCCCACACACATCTGCCTGCTAAGTTGGGCTCATACATAAAATTCAGTTTCAGATGTGACAGTGGACAGCAGAAGAGCAGATCATGGATGTTAAACCAAAGAAAAGCTTAAGTTCTCCAGCAATTTTCCTAAGTGGGTGTCTTGTGTCAGTTGTTTTTTATTCCATCATTGTAATAAAATACCAGAAACAATAAACTTGAAAAGAGAAAATGTTTAAAAACCTGGTACAGTGCTGTGCCCCTGTACAGTACTGCTCCAGAGACCGGGGTAGGAGGATTGTGTGTTTCAGGCTACCTGGGCTGGGTAATGAGAGTTTATTTTTAGAGGAAGCTAGGTAGGGAAGAATGGGAGGAGAAGGGAGAGGGATAGGCTATCTCTGACCCCTTCAAGGGTATATTTCCTATGATCTAAAACCTCTGACTAGATCCTGCCTTTTATCTAAAGGTTCCACACCTCCTAGTAGTGCTTTCCTGGGTAGCATCAAGCTGAGGGGCCCGGCCTTTAATACACTACTCTTTGGAGGGCAGTCTATATGCAAAGCAACCCGTATTTCCTGTAACTTCACTGCTTTGCTAGGAGGAAGACTCATGCCAACGGTTTTCAATTCTTCCCTTGCTATGTGTCTGCTACCAAAAATAATGAGTGCAAGAGAGGGGCCCAGGGGCCCTCTAGACTACCCCTTCTACATAAGTGACCTTGGGCTAATGTTCTTCTGTGAAACACGTATTACAGCCTCTCCTGACTCCTTTTAGGGGTGTTTGTATTGATCAAGGTGGTTCTTGAGGCTTTCAGGAGGGGGAGGTGGGGATTGGGGGTGGGGGTTGGGGAGCAACAGTGCCCGATCCTAGAAACTCTTGGTTGAGTTACTTCTGGTGGACTCACTGAGTCAACTCAGGCTGTATTTTAACTTCTTAAGCTGCCTTGTGCCTGGCTTTTGGCTGGATTTACTCATAATTAGGAATCTTCCAAAATCAGGAGGGACCCATACATGCTTGTCATTAGATGGATGACAAAGTAAGGATCCAGATGGTGAGGGACTATTCTGGAAGCTCTTAACTGTTCCTACTTATGCATGAAGGAAGAAACACACACACACACACACACACACACACACACACACACACACTCACTCATACATATGCATGCACACATACACATGCACATAAATTTATTTGCAAACATCCATACATGTTTGCATGCACACAAATGTGTATATAGTAATCTGGAAGTATGTATAGAGGTGATGGTGCGATAGTGGCCATTTGTAGTAGGAGCCTTTGGGGACAGGAAGGATGCTTCCACTTTACTGTTGGAAAACTTTAACACTTTTATAATTTTTTAGTTTTTCAATGAGAAGAGGCAAACCCTTTTAAAGATGTGGGGGCAGAGTCTCACACAGCCCATTATGATCTATATAGCCAAGGGTTACTTTGAACTTCTGATTCTGCTTTCTCCTTAGTTTTGGAATAAAAGCTGTGTATTACCATTCCTGGTGTTTTGTGCATTTCCGGGGAATCAAATCCAAGGTCTACTGCATGCTGGGCAAACACTGTACTGAGCTCTATCCCCAGACACAAGACACATGTTTTTATAAGTCCATCAGGAAGTAAAGACCTTAGGATAACTTCTTACTTCCTAATTCAGGTTTTTATGGAAGCCCTAAGAGAATTTAAAAAGATATCAATTCTACTGTGGTCTCTCTGAACACAGGTCTCCTGGCTTCTTGGCCTCCATGCTTGGCAATACTTGCGTAACCTTTGAGCATTTGCTGATTGCACATCCTCTCCCTAAAGCTGCCAACCTAATCCGTGCCTTTGGTGGCTCTGGGTAACCCGAGTACCAGCCTCTCTCTTAGCCCATTCCCTTGAATGGCACTAGTGCAGAGGACGCCATGTACTGTGCTCCTGGGTGACTCCTCTGCTAGCCCACCGGGGCTCAGCTGCTTCCTGAGGTTGCCTCTGATGTTGGAAAGCTCCTTGGAAACCTTCCCCCCTTTCTCTCTGATGCATAGCACAAACTCCTCTTCTTTACTTCTCTTACACTGACCTCAGGGCTCATTTGAGTTCAATTCTTGGTGGCCCCTGCAGGGATAGGAACAGAAACCCTGAACCCCCTACTCTCTTCCTTCCTCCTGAGGGCCTTTGATCTTCATCTTGGCGCAAAGCTCCATCCCTCCCCCACATCCCCAGCTCCATTGTTGTATCTGCTAGGCCAGGCTGTTAGGGACCAGTTACTGCACTGTGGAAGCCATTGAGTTCAATAGTGAGCAATATTTCACTGCCCAATGGCCAATTCAGGAAGCATAAATGGATTTATGGGCTCCCTTGTCCATCTCTCCATTTAGCATAGAAAGACCATATTGATCTTCAGTGGGGGATGGGGTCGGATGGCGGGTCCTACCTTTTGTCTCCTGAGACCCTCTCTGTTGTACAGAAGCCATTTTGGAGCCTGTGTTCTCTTTTTGATTTACACTCTTTTCCCTCGGACCTAGATCGTCTCAATATTAATAAAGAAAACTGAGACACGGGGTGGATGTGACATTTCTGAGGAGAGCCTTCGCGAAGTTCTGAGTCCCTAAAACATCCTTTAAAACAACAACAGCAATGAGAGCAAGCATAGAGAGAATTACGAGAGCAATCACGGGCAAGAAGTGCGGCTGTGAAGTGGGATCTTCTGCTACCTGGGCTGGGGAGCCTGGAAGCTTTAAAATTTAAACGAGAAAGCGAACAAGCCTCGCTTTTATAGACATGTCAGAAAACTTACGTTTAACTCTACGCGGTTTGGGAGCCACATTTTCCTTTAGACACAGGGAGATCGGGACAGGCACTCATGCGCGCACAGATAATGGCTACGTTCATCTGGATGGAGCTGGCAAACTAGTTGAGGGGGTTAGGCATCCTCCACCCTCTGCTTTACCTGTGTTCTTGTGGCTAGTTTGTTATCCTTTGAAACAAAAAAACCAAACAAAACAGAACAAAGTCCTGAGAAGATAGGCCGTTTCTTCCTGTTAACAATAATGGCCCACCAGATGCCGTTCCAGGATCCGAGCCTCAATCGGCTAAGGCTTTTGGATCTTGTGCCCAGAATGCCGCTTAGCAAGTGGAGCTCGTTAGCATCGGAGCCAAGGATAATAATAATGAGTCAGGTCCGGACTACAAAGGGCTCTGTGATG
>NC_046154.1:236216107-236229362 GCF_011064425.1 Rattus rattus | reverse complement strand
GGATAACTCAAAAGCCATTGTATAGCCAGTGAATCTCAACAGACATATTTGTCTCCCTGAGTGCTTCCATGTTCCTAAAACAACCCATACTCATCTTTGGAAATTAACCTTTGACTCCCGTGCTTTGCGTCCCTGGGTGGTCTACACATTGGCCCAGTTTTTTTCATGGGGTGCACACTTTCTCCATCCTCTGAGGATGTTCCAGTTATATCTCTTCCCTCACTGTGGATTTAAGTCATTACAGGTTCTGGAAGTCAGGGCTTGTTGATATGTTCTGTGTCTGAGCTATGCTGTTCTCCTACAATGGATGTTTTGCATCCAAGATCAGTTTAATTCGTGTGAAGACAAGACATGACAAAGGAGACAATTTCAAGAAGCTTCGTAACCACCAGACCTTTACATTTTTTCCTTGCTACTTCCAAGGTCCAGACCCATCAATTATTTTGAAGAGAAAGCAGTGCAGTAGGTGGGTGAGTCCAGTTGATTCTTTTGACTCAAAGTGTTGAGCATCTTCTGTTTACTACTGGTTCAAAATCCAACAGTGGGTTTTTTTTTTCAGTGAAGAGATGAACCATGCCTGAACTCCTAACTTACTAGGTAGAAAGCACAAAGAAAGATATCAACAAACAGAGGGTTCTACAGAGAGTCCTGAGAAGGAGAACCAGATCAAGCTCCTAAAGCTTAGCAACTGCCTAGCGATCTTGAGAGTGAGAAAGACTTGAAGATTCAGAAATCATTGAAAAGTGAGTGTGGGTGAGTTTGGTTGCCAGATTTTTCTGTAGAAAGGTGACAAGATGGAATAATGTTGGGCTTTCAAAGACAACTGAGGAGAGGCGTGTGGGAGCAGTGGAGCACTGAGAAATGAAAGGGAGGAGGTCAAGGGCAGATGGAGAGTAAGTATCCTGTGGAATCACAGATGCCAAATTACCTGGACACTCAAAAAAAATCGACTGTCCTCCTACAACTTGGGTGGGCGGAAGTCTGGCAATGTACCCGAACTTGAATAAGATGCTGCCAGTGTGCTTTCTGCAACCAGCAGGGTGATCAATGGCTTAGAGTTGTCTTCCGGACTCCTGGTCCACTATTGCCTTCTGCTTATTTTATTAGAAATTATTAAAATTCACTAGGTAGGGAGTATAATATTCTTAAGTACAAGATAAAGGACACAAGGTAATAAGAATACTGAAAAGGCTGGAGGATATCTGTGGTGTGTGTGTGTGTGTGTGTGTGTGTGTGTGTGTGTTCTGTGTGTGTATATATGTGCCTATAAACCTATATGTATTCACCTACCTTTCAGTAACTGAGGGGCTTTTCCAACATTTTTCCTTGAGCTTATGTGACCTTTAAAGGAGAAAACTCGACATGCGGGCAGTAAACAACAGTGCCAAATAACAAATTCTCAACTTTACATACATATGAAAATGGATTGTTGCCTTGCTATATATAGTTCCTTTAGGAGACAGTGCTTAATTGGCTGAAGACGGTCCTTGGCATTAGTATTGATTGGTTCTGATTTGATTCTGAGTTTATCACTTGTCATTGTTCCTCTCAAATGGTATATGGATTGCTTCTTATATCTATTCAGTTAGCATGTTCTGAACCTATACAAGGCATCAAGAATTGTACCATGTACCTAGGTATATTATTGCAGTCATCACAATAACTATGTCCTGGAATCAATCCAGGTGCCCATCACCTGGAGAATAAAAAACAGAAAATGTGATATATGTATACAATGAAGTGTTATTACACCATTAAGAACAAAATCATGTTTTCAGGAAAACAAATAGAACTGGAGATTGTCATGTTAAGCACCATAAGGCAGACTGAGAAAAACAAGTATATCTTTTCTCACCTCTGTAGAATCCACACCCCACCCCCACCCCAAAGGATGAATGAAAGTAGAAGTGTATTTGGAAAGAGGAAGATGAGTAAGAGAGGGAGGAGAAAAGGAGGCTAAGTGTGAGAAATAAGTACAAATCGAAGTACCTTATCTATATGTATGAAATATTGACAAACCCCACTATTTTGTACACGCAATATACATTAATAATTATACTATGTGTTAAAGAGAATGTTGGTGGGGGCTGCAGATATAGAATTTTAAATGTCTTTATCTTGAAGATCAAATATATAACAGGTTTAACTTAACTTGTTCTTTGACAAATTCATGCAAGCATAGAATACATTCTTGTCACCCCATTACTCTATATATTTTACCTCTCTCTCCTGTCCCTCTTCCTCTCCTCCCATGAAGACCCATTCAATGTCTACATCTTTTTGCTCTTTATTTTTTATTTTTTGTTTTTTTACTTTGTGGTCTGCTTGAGTCAGGGTCATCAACATGACCATGAAGTTGAAGTTGGAGCCTGGATAACTTCTCAATGGCTACATTACTGAAAACAATGACTTCCTATTCGCCAGAAACCCTTGACTTTTAGCATTCTGCTGGGTGGGACCCCACAGACTCCGCCATTTGTATCTGAATGTTTAGTGTGCTGGCCTTGCACAAGCTGTATATAAGCAACTGTTCTTGCAGTGAGTTCATGAATGCCACAGCCATGCCATGACTGTAAGACAAGGTTTCAAAGCTCTCATTGTTTGGCTCATACCTTCTTTCTGCTGCTCCTTCCACAATGTTCCCTGGGCTTTGGAGGAGATGATGAGTGTCCTATTTAAGACTGAGTACACAACAGGCACGTGTTCTCATCACCTCGAGTAGCTGAGTGACTCTGCCTTAATTGCTGTCCATTGCAAGGGAAACTTCTTTGGTGATGGCTGAGGGTAATGCATGGGTATAACCGTAAGTATTTAGGAGGCAGCCCAATACAATTATATTATAATATAATATGAACATTTCAATTTATAACAAATGACCATTTTTAGTGCTTTATGGGTAGAAGTGGGTACTAAACACCCTATAGCCTAGAAGGGTAGTACCTCATTCAGCCTGGCCAGAGGATGTTTGGAAGGGTCAAGAAAGATCTCTCTAGGAACTGATACAGTGCAATTAGCTTCTCTTTCCATTGGTCCAGCTGTAAAACCATGCCCTCCAAAACTGGCCCTCTCTGAGATCAATACATATATCAAACTTGATTGCTGTCACTTCCTTATTTATCTGATCTCCTTTGAGACTTCAAGGGACAGAGACTATTTCCAAATTGCAATCCTTGTGTTCATGCTAGTATGTTACAATATCTGATGCATAATGTGTGCCTTTTAAATACCAGTTGCTTGTTTGGGATGAAAATACTAGGAATGTGAATTTCTACCCCTTTTCTGGAGTGCCAGGGGTAATGCTGCTGTAACTTTTTTTTTTTTATTATTATTATTAACTTGAGTATTTCTTTATATACATTTCCCTTTCCGGTTTCCGGGCAAACATCCCCTCCCTCCTCCCCTTCCTTATGGGTGTTCCTCCCAACCCTCCCCCTTGCTTCCCTCTCCCCAACAGTCTCGTTCACTGGGGGTTCAATCTTAGCAGGACCCAGGGCTTCCCCTTCCACTGGTGCTCTTACTAGGATATTCATTGCTACCTATGAGGTCAGAGTCCAGGGTCAGTCCATGTATAGTCTTTGGGTAGTGGCTTAGTCCCTGGAAGCTCTGTTTGGTTGGCATTGCTGTACATATGGGGTCTCGAGCTCCTTCAAGCTCTTCCAGTTCTTTCTCTGATTCCTTCAACGGGGGTCCTGTTCTCAGTTCAGTGGTTTCCTGCTGGCATACACCTCTGTATTTGCTGTATTCTGGCTGTGTCTCTCAGGAGCGATATGCATTCACTTTTTGATCATCCGTCTTGAGTTTCATTTGTTCTAGGCATCTAGGGTAATTCGAGCATTTGGGCTAATAGCCACTTATCAATGAGTACATACCATGTATGTCTTTCTGTGATTAGGTTACTCACTCAGGATGATATTTTCCAGTTCCAACCATTTGCCTACTTAATTTCCTAAAGTCATTGTTTTTGATAGCTGAGTAATATTCCATTGTGTAGATGTACCACATTTTCTGTATCCATTCCTCTGTTGAAGGGCATCTGGGTTCTTTCCAGCTTCTGGCTATTATAAATAAGGCTGCGATGAACATAGTGGAGCACGTGTCTTTTTATATGTTGGGGCATCTTTTGGGTATATGCCCAGGAGAGGTATAGCTGGGATCCTCAGGCAGTTCAATGTCCAATTTTCTGAGGAACCTCAGACTGATTTCCCAGAATGGTTGTGCTGCTGTAACTTTTAATGACTGCTTCCTACACTTCTAACTCTGAATCAGCTCTGGAAGGAAGCAAGGAAATAACAAAAACACCATGTAATGTTTGGACTGTGTGGAGACTTGGATGTCACCTGATTCTATGCTCCATTCTACAGATAGAAAAGTTCAAAGGTATTACCTATTAACTTGAGGAAAACCATGTGATTAGTAGCTAAGCAAACAGAAGAGCTATGTACCTGGATTCCTTCATGAGAACCACATTTGGTGGGGAGCACAAAGGATGGTGAAAGCATTTCTTTTTTGCATGAGTAAAGAATGTGTTGCACTAATGAAGAGTCTCATTTTGCAAGTATGGCTTTTTTCAACAAATTACTTCATGTGATAGGATTATATTCTACAAAACTCTAAAAATTTCAGCCATGTTCTCTCCAGTTCTATGAATTTCTTCAGGCAGGTGTGTGTTCCTGTTTATATAAGGAAAAAAAAAAGGGGGGAAATCCTCCTCTTTCAACTGATGACTCAGTAAGGCCCCAGAGGGAAATGTTGGGAACAAATGCTTCCTCTAACTGTAATGCTCCCTTGGAAAGGGAGGCTTGAAAACCTTGAGGGATCTCAGTGTTCCTTCAGAATTTATTTTGATCCTGTAGAATTATATTCTAACTAACGTTCATGCCACACTATGTTAAGCAGAGTAATTGGACGGCATAAAATAGTTTTTTTTAAAATGAGTTTTCAGGTTAAGAGAAAGAAGTGCTGTATACCCTATGACTTGAGAATGATTTTTAAGGACCATCATCTTCCTCCTCTCCTCCTCCTCTTTTTTCTTTTCCACCCCCTCTTCTTTTTTAAATGTATGGGGTTATGAGTAGGTAACTCTAGGAATGTTCATGCACCATAGAACTCATGTCATGGGTAGAGTACAGCTCCACTTTTGGGACTCTGTTCTTTCCTTCTATCATGTGAATGCCACATACTCAGCTTAGGTCGTCAGGCTGGGAGCAAGGGCCTTTTTCTGCTGAGCCATCCCACAGGTCCTTATAAAACACTTTTGGACCTAAAAATAGGAAGAATTTGTGAGAATAAAGGATTAATTGGAGGGCACCAGATATCATCCAAACAGCAAGCTACCAAGAATAAGATCTAGAGCACTGGCTCTCAACCTGTGTATCATGATCCCTTTGGAGTTGAATGATCCTTTCATAGGGGTCACCTAAAACCATTGGAAAACATAAATATTTACATTAAAATTCCTAACAGTATAAAATTACAGTTATGAAGTAGCAACAAAAATAACTTTATGGTTGAGGGTCAGCACAACACGAAGAACTGTATTAAAGGGTCACAGCATTAGGAAGGTGGAGAACCACTATCCTAGAGCATAGAAAATATAAACATGTTATTGTATTACTAATAAAACCCCACAATTTCTACCATGTATTAAATATTCATTGTATGTTGACTTGAGTAAGTGGGATTAGTATATATTAGCTTTATAATATCCTGGTGAAGGGAAATTCTTGTCCTTATTTTAAGAATGGTAGAATGAGGGGCCAATGTGATATATCATGTTGCAAACACAAGGTCCTAAGGTCAGTTGCTCCAGAATACACATGCATAAATGCCCATCTCCCACATAATCCCACAAGAATGAGATGAGCTAAGTGGTGTGGTATATGCCTATAATGCCACTTGGGATTACATCAGTGATGTAAGTCTGGACAACATAATGGGAGCAGAGGGAGAAAAACAGACACCAAAATGAGTGAATGAAACTTGGAAGGCAAATACAGTTTTTTTCAAGATCACAGAGAGGAAGTCATTGAGTTCATGTTCCTGTACAGGGTCACACAGATATTTAGGGGCAAGCATTTCATCAAAGCATTGACTATAGTCATAGAATCTGGAGACCATCCAAATCCTGAACACTTAGAACTTAAGGATGACCTCAGTGCCCAGGCCAAAAGTAGAAAAAGGCAAACAAAGCACAACGAAAGAAGGAAGTTGCTCCAATCCCCATCTTCTGAAGGAATCACAAGGAAATGGCAGTGTGTATCTTTGTACATCTTTTCTATCTGACCCAAACTTGGAGTCATACTGGATATATTGCTTTGCAATCTGGCTTTTTTTGTATAGATAACACCACACATTGTTTTCAAGTCATTAAATATTCTACTATTTATTTTAACAGCTCCATGGCATTAATATATATTACAATTTGCTACAAATCTTTTATCACTGAATCTATTATCTTTTAACTATTATTTAATGATACCTCTCCTGTCCCTATTTCATTGTGCACAGGAAGTAACTCTGACTCTCTAGGACCTTTTGCCATGCGTCTATACCAACTATGCCCATGTGGCCACCGTGGTGGTTTGAAGAGGAAGTGTCCTACAGACTCATGTGTTTGAATGCTTGGCCCATAAGGAGTTGCACTGTTAGGAGGTGTGGCCTTGTTGGAGGAAGTCTGGCACTGGAGGTGGGCTTTGCAGCCTCATTTAGTCTCAAGTTAGGACGACTGTCGGTCTCCTTCTGCTGTCTGTTGATTAGGATGTAGGACTCCCTGCTCCTTCTCCAGCACAATGTCTGCCTGCATGCTCCTCACAATGATGATAATAGACTAAACATCTAAACTCTAAGCTGGCCACAATTAAATATTTTCATTTATAAGCATTAGAGTGGTACAGCAAAACCCAAAAGAAGACAGTCATTAATCCTGTATAATAGACAAAAAGAAGCATTTATCAGGGTAATGTCAGGGCATTGAAGTTGGAGTGGGTGGGTGGGAGTGAGAGCATCCTCACAGAAGCAGGAGAAGGGGGTAAGGGAGAGGGGGGAAGGGATAACATTTGAAATGTAAATACATAAAATATCCAAGAAAAATAAAATTATTTAAAGAAAAAAAAAGAAGCATTTATGTAGAAGTGTAACTGGAGGACACTTAAGTAGTCTCTCTTACTGGATATTATTTTTTAACACAATCACGCATACTTTGTACTTCACTAAAATTCTAGTAGGAGAACTTCTATGGAGCAGCTTTATAATCTGCCGTAAGGTTTTTATTGCTGTGAAGAGACACCATGACAGAAGCAACTCTTACAAAGTAAAGCATTTCGTTGGGGATTACTTCTAAAATACAGGTTTAGTCCATTGTCCTCATGTATGGGAAGCATGGTGATGCACAAGCAGACAAGGTACTAGAGAGATATGAGAGCTCTATATCTGGATCAGCAGATAGCAGAAGTGAGATAGATACTGCTTGAGAGAGATACTGCTCCTGGTTTGAGCATTTGAAACCTCAAAGTCCACTCTCAGTGACACACTTCCTGCCACAAGACATCTACACTAAGGACATACTTCCTATTAGTGCCACTCTCTAATGACCAACCGCTTATGTATATGAGCCAGGAGAAGGGAATTTCTATTCAAAACCCCACATAACTCGACATGACTGTAGCATATCTTGTTACTTAATTGGATGATCAGTAAGTGAAAAAAGAGTAAAGGAAGGCAATATTTAGCAATATAAAGCCTGGGCCAATTAAAAAAATGATTTTTTTTTCCTGAGACACAGAGGTGTAGGTATATTAATTGCCAAATTCCCCACAATATTTTAGGAGAGATGGTAAATACATGAATTTCATTTGCCAACATATTTCCAACTTTGAGATGATTTTGTTAGATGGTGGAATGTACACCTGTTTTTCTTAGACAATATACTTTCAGTATTTCGATATGGGCAGGAAGCAGTGAATTCTTAGAATCCATCCAATGAAATTAATACTGGTGTTGTCTCAGTTTGACCACATTGTGGCCCTGAGATACTCGGTAACTTGCTTATGGTAACCAGCTAGGAAATATCAAGGTTAGGATTTGGGGTAAGTTTTGGGACTTCAAAGTTCATGTATCTTATGACTAAGTATTAAAATGGTTAGAGACTCAGTAAAAACGAAATTGCTCATTAATTAAAAACATTTAAATGCTCTCAAGAGACTTAAACTATTATCTTTGAATCAGTGTATAGATTTATGAAGTAGCATGGAAAGGAAGTATATTTCCTTTATGTCATCTCTTTGCCATAATAACCTATAAACTTAGGCTTAATCTGTAGATTTTTTCTCTACAGGAAATACTTCTCCATATTCCCCCTATGTGAGCACCTTATTCTGGTTCCTAAAAGTTGTGTGTTCAAATGTTCAGTGTAAGATTTAGCCCCATGCTGCTATGTTTCTTGTCAAAAATGTTTTATGAACATTCATGTGTCCTGTGTTCATGTGGTACAGTGGCCACTACGTATGCATTTACTTTTTCTTCAATGAGAGCCTTTGCTACTCCGTCACCACAGACATTCTTTAGAAAACCCCAAACCCCAAAATAAGCATTGCAATTTACCGCTGCTATAGAAATGATAAATACAATGTCTGTGGTTACCCAACTCTTCCTGCAGAATGCTTTTTTAAAATCAAGCAATCATTTAATTTGCCATATTCCTAAGGCAATGATTGTTATAATTTTAATGTGCCATATTTGGTGTCATGATAGTGGGGACAGAATTCACCTTATGGCCCTTAACACATTTGGTTCTGTTGTCTTGAAACCTCTCTAAAGAGGAATAAAGTACTTTATCCTGGTGGAATGGGTGCATCTTATTCTTTCTTTGAAACAGTAATAATTCATTGTTTATTCTCTTGTCATGGAGAGACTATGATCCTTTGTTAATTCAAGTTGTCTATCCCAATCACTCTATTTTATGCTCCTCACCTGGACCTTTCATTGTTTTGTCTCTGAATCAGTTGTCTCCAATGTCCACCCTCAATACCACCTTCTTCTGCCTTAAGGTGGCCTTCAACTCTCACATCTTTGTGACTCCTAATAGAATAGTATCCGAGGTTTTCAGTGTGTGGACAATTCATTGTGTCTCAATCTAAGCTTTCTAAAGTGGGAAACCAACTGGCCTACTTAGGAGTCAGGTGTCTACCTTTGTCTCTTAAGTTGTAGAGGGTCACATAGAATATGTCTATAATGATCTCAGAAAGGAAGCTGAGATGTAATGCTAGCCCAGTTGATAAAACAATTATAGGACCCTGTAACTCTTTTCAAGTCCTGATTAATATACTAAACATTTCTCATGTATATTCTCATTCCTTCTTCCAGTCATGTCCTTTTGGACTTTATGTACATAGAGAGAACTTAGAGTATGATGGTAGTTTGTTTTTGATCTTTTTTCTTCTTCTTCTTTTCTTCTTCTTCTTCTTCTTCTTCTTCTTCTTCTTCTTCTTTCTTCTTCTTCTTCTTTCTTCTTCTTCTCCTTCCTATTTATTTTATTTATTTATTTTATGTATTTGAGTACATTGTAACTTTTTATTTATTTTATGTATTTGAGAACATTGTAACTGTCTTCAGACACACCAGAAAAGGATTACATTACTTTATTGGATTCCATTACAAATGGTTGTGAGCCACCATGTGGTCGCTGAGAATTGAACTCAGGACCTCTGGAAGAGCAGTCAGTGCTCTTAACCACTGAGCCATCTTTCTAGCCCCAATCAGCTTGTTTCTTAAGCTCTCAACCACACTCCCAGATTCATATGCACTCCAGATCCCTGAATTGAAAAACATCAAGTGACCAGACCACATCCCTAATTCTGAGTTCATCAATTGCTTGAGGTATAAAATGCAAACTGAAGTATTATGCTGGACAAATTCTTGGAACCAGGCTCTCTTCTTCCTTCTCTTTTCACTCTGCTCCATTGAACCATTTTGAGTGATTTGCTGTTTTCTATGACCACACCTTCTCAACTTCCTTCTATCCTAGCTTTTTCTTGTGGTATAGACTTACCATAGGCTACATTTCAACAAACTCATCATAAGTTGAAAAATGTCCTAGGTTGGAAAAGCATTTAATGCAACTAACCTATTGAACATTCTTGCTTATGCTAGCTTCTCTGAAACATAAACCTACAGTTGGATAAGATCACCTAACAGAGGTTTGTTTTACAGTAAAGTGTTTAGAAACTCATGTAATGTTGAACCCTATATTGTTCTGTTTGTTTCCGTCCATGATCATCTATCTGCTACCATTGAGAATTATAAACTAAGATCATAATATATATGGCCAACATAGAAAAAAGACCAGAAGTTAACCTCCCAAGTTTAATGTCCATTGAATGCATATTTTCACTTATGACATTTGTACCATCATGAGTGACAGCATCATTAAATGACAGTTTCAAGGTGAGAAACCATCTGCATATGTGGCCATAGTGTGACTGGGGTTCATGGAATGGTTGTTGAGTGAAAGAATGTAGGGGCTACAGAGATGGGTCAGCAGAAAAGAGTGACTGCTGCATGGCCGAGGGCCAAGTTCGGGGAATGAGCTATGAAGGGCTGTGGCAGATTACAGGAACAGCCTCTGCTCTTGACATTGGCATTTTTATTCTTTCATCTTTGCAAGTTTTCCTGAATGTGCTCCCAAAATCCCTAGATACACATGAAAGTTATGCAAATTATAATAAAAAAGTTTAGCTTTCCAAGCAAAGCACACTCTCAGCAAAATGTCATTTTATTCTAATTTTTATAAAATGAAATCAATTTAACATTGCAGCTTTGCTTCATGTGACTTAGCAAAATTAATTGCCACCTTCAATTAGCAAATCTAGGAAATGTTGGAATAATTTTAAAATAGTATTTTTAAAGAGATTATGCCATGTGTTTGAAAGTTGTTGGGATCAAATAATTGATATAAGAAAAATGAAATTGCCTTAACATTTGTGAGACTCAATTTCATTTTCTGTAAAATGGAAAGTAATTAATAGCTTAGGTATTTTCAAACTGATATGTTTATATAAATTTAAGTCACCTCATTCTTTTACCTTTTGTTGTGACAAAAAGATCAATATTCTATCTCTCTATTTCAAATTCCTAAATCCAGGATTGCAAGTATTTATTGATTGAATAACTGGCCAAGTCTTAAATATTTTGAAAAAGAAGTCAAAAGCTAGACATAGTAACACTAAATCCCAAACTCAAAAGAAGGAAGACAAATAATTATATCCAAGTAGATAGATTGACCATTTAGAAGACAGGATGAGTGTGGGAATATTTAAAAAAGATAAAGAGGAAGAAGCTTGGGGTCACACAGTTAAACATTAATTAACTAAATTTTTAGGTAGATAGAGACTCAATGGAATACATATTCTTTTAGGAACAAGGACAGAGAAAACAGGCAAAACAGAAAGAAGAAACAGGGACAAAGACTGTTGCTTACCACTGAACTTAACTCTGCCATCTTGCTATCCACTCCTTTTTTAATATGTGACCCATAATAATCAGGGTAAACTAACATTGGCATTGTGGTGATGTTGTTGTTGTTGTTGGTGATGATGATGATGACGACGACGACGACAACGATGTTTACCAACATTTTCTGACAACTTCCATTTAAAGAATATCATTTATCATAACATAGGACATGACAAAGGAGAGAAGATGACAGGCTGAAGGAACTTAAATGAATCCTCAAGTAGGGCCAGCAGAGAAGGCTTGGTAGTTCCAAGTGTTTGCTGCTGTTGCAGAGGACCAGGTGCAGAGTTCAGTTTCTAGCGTACATATTAGGCTGCTCACTACTAATGGTAAGTCCATCTCCAGGGCATCTGATTCCTTCATCTGGCTTCTTAGGGTCCCTATATACATATACACACATACATACATATAAATAAAAACATTTAAGTGTCAAATTAAGAAATTTATGTTATTTTCTCTTGTAACAAATATCTGAGATAATAAGTGTTCAGAAAGCTAAGATTTATCATGACTCGGAGTTTTATCAGTTTTATTCTGAGATCACCGATTTTTTTTCTTTTTTTTTTTTTTATTAACTTGAGTATTTCTTATATACATTTCGAGTGTTATTCCCTTTCCCGGTTTCCGGGCAAACATCCCCCTCTCCTTCCTTATGGGTGTTCCCCTCCCAACCCTCCCCCCATTGCTGCCCTCTCCCCAACAGTCTAGTTCACTAGGGGTTCAGGGTCTTAGCAGGACCCAGGGCTTCCCCCTTCCACTGGTGCTCTTACTAGGATATTCATTTGCAACCCTACGAGGTCAGAGTCCAGGGTCAGTCCATGTGCTATAGTCTTTGGTAGTGGCTTAGTCCCTGGAAGCTCTGGTTGGTTGGCATTGCTGCACATATGGGGTCTCGAGCTCCTTCAAGCTCTTCCAGTTCTTTCTCTGATTCCTTCAACAGGGGTCCTGTTCTCAGTTCAGTGGTTTCCTGCTGGCATACGCCTCTGTATTTGCTGTATTCTGGCTGTGTCTCTCATGAGCGATCTGCACTCACATTTTGATCATCTGTCTTGAGTTTCATTTGTTCTAGGCATCTAGGGTAACTCAAGCATTTGGGCTAATAGCCACTTATCAATGAGTACATACCATGTATGTCTTTCTGTGATTGGGTTAGCTCACTCAGGATGATATTTTCCAGTTCCAACCATTTGCCCTTAATTTCATAAAGTCATTGTTTTTGATAGCTGAGTAATATTCCATTGTGTAGATGTACCACATTTTCATATCCATTCCTCTGTTGAAGGGGCATCTGGGTTCTTTCCAGCTTCTTGCTATTATAAATAAGGCTACGATGAACATAGTGGAGCACGCGTCTTTTTTATATGTTGGGGCATCTTTTGGGTATATGCCCAAGAGAGGTATAGCTGGATCCTCAGGCAGTTCAATGTCCAATTTTCTGAGAAACCTCCAGACTGATTTCCAGAATGGTTGTACCAGTCTGCAACCCCACCAACAATGGAGGAGTGTTCCTCTTTCTCCGCATCCTCGCCAGCATTTGCTGTCACCTGAGTTTTTGATCTTAGCCATTCTCACTGGTGTGAGGTGAAATCTCAGGGTTGTTTTGATTTGCATTTCCCTTATGACTAACGATGTTGAACATTTCTTTAGGTGTTTTCTCCAGCCATTAGGCATTCCTGTTCTGTGAATTCTCTGTTTAGCTCTGAACCCCATTTTTAATAGGGTTATTTCTCCTTGCTGTCTAACTTCT
>NC_046154.1:235426790-235584290 GCF_011064425.1 Rattus rattus | reverse complement strand
ACAAAATCATATAAATTAAAAAGCTAAGATATAAGAACGTTGAGTTCATTGCCCAATTTCTCCCATTGAAGCAATACAGAGTTGCGACTCATATCAAAATCAGCAGACCCCTAATTCTCCAGTGATTAACGATGTTTTCATTAGATATTTTAGTGTCCATTTTAGTCTTTCCTTGTTGAGACTCAATGTGAAATCTGTTTTACAGATCTTACAAGAGATGAAGAGACATGCTTGGCTCGCACAAATGAGTGGCCCAAAGGAGGCTTTCCCCAATTGCTTACCATTACATGATAGAATGTATAGATTCATTCATTAACAACCTGAACATTGATTTACAAAATAAGCACAATACTTGAGAAAAAGAACAGTACAGTGCCTACACATGTCCTCTGCTGGTCATTTCTCAGTGCGGTGATAGCTTTTACCACCTTCATTGAGTTTGAACAGAGCTCAATGGACAAATCAATATGCTGCTGACAAGCCTGAAGCCATCATTTGCTCTTCATTTGATTGATTATCCAATGATGAAACCATGAAGGGTCTGTCTTATCGACCCTATAGAATCAGGTTAAAGGGGATTCACTGAGATCACCTGAGCATTTTAGCCTCATGCAAAGCACGCATAACTGCATGAGGAGAACATAAGCATCTGCAGCTTAGGGATGCAAAGAAATCTGAGCATTTTCATAAGTCTACAAGAAGACCTTCAACTCAACATCAACATGACTATGGCATCTAAGTGATTTTCATATTTTAAAACTGGAGAAGTGTGGCTTTGACAGCATTTTCTGCCCTTGATGGTAGTCATAAATATAAAAATATGAGAGATATTGAAAACACAGACAAAATCTAGATTTATTATTTTGTTTCTGAGAGTAAATGCTCTTGCTTTTGACATTGGGACACCACTCCATAAGTCAGTTCACATCTGTGTTCATGCTTGCTTAAGAGGTGGTTAAAAGACAGTATGATTCCCAGTGAAACTAGAACACATTACAAAGTTATTGTTTTGAAAGTAGAAAGAATAAGACATTCCCTCACAATAACTGGATCTTGATTTGTATATTGCACTTCATGTAACATTTTTGGTTATTATATAACACAGGTCATAACTTCATAGAGACATGGAATTTCAGAAGCATTGCCCAGTCTCTCCTATGTTGTAGAAGTTAATATTGTTTCTAAAGGTCTTGCCAGACCTAGAATAGAGTCTTTGTTTTGGAGGAATTAGGAAAGGTAACTGAGCAAAGAAATTTCATTTTTAAGCCAGAGACATTCATAACTACTACAAACATAAGGAACTGAATGATATACATATAAAGGAAACAATGTATCTTTGAGATGTTAAATATACTCAAATGGTTTACCATTTTAAAATATTTAAAAGTTACATGTATGATACTTTAGTGCATGAGTATGGCCATAAGTAAGAACATATTACAGAACATTTAGCAATTATACATTAATTATAATAATTATAATTATAATTATACATTAATCTGTGCATTTTGTTAGAGCACTAAGAAACCCCAGATAGCCATAGACGTTTTTGTTAGCCTTTTCCTAACAGTGTTCTGTGTATTCACTTTAATTCAGCAAGTCCTATTCTATTAACCCACTGTTATATGTTAGGACTTACACAACATAGCTGAGATTTAATCCCTGACTTTAAGAAGCTTCTATAATGTTATCAGCTATAGTTAAAGTTTAAAATAACAATGCTAAAGTCTTATTCTGACTTTAGAGGCTTATTCTTATAGTTGCAGCTACTCAGGATGGGAAGTAGTAAGAACACTTAATTGAATTCTCAGAAACACAAGGAGAGCTCCTCTCTCAGAAACTATTAGGTGATATGTTCTTTATTACTAAAATATTGTATATTCATCACAATGGTAATATAAAATGAAGACACTTATAATAAATGCACACACACAGGTATATCAGTCTCACCACTACTGATATTTGTGGTAATGAGACTGTCAAGTATGCAGTAGAACCTTGTATATAGGAGACTATTTAGTAAAGCCCCAATTTTAAACTAAATGCCAGCATCATTCTTGTTTAGCTCAACAATAGAAAAGTGTCTACATATTTACAAATATCCCAAAGGATCCTAAATCACCTTGCTTAAGAACTACTAGGTATAAATATATCAACTACACCTTTTCCTTAAAGTAACACAAAGTTACTTTAAGGAAAAGTACTAAAAAGTTACTAAAATCACAATTTACAGGCAAGGGAGGGGAATCTCATAGTCAGAAGGGCTAAATAACAAATAACTAATGTTGGTTCCTTCAGAAATTAAATGGAAGAACAGTTATTTTAATATAGCCATTACTGCTTTAAATATCTCTCTTCTTCTCTTTCCTCCTCTCTGCCAACTTCCTTCATCCTCTCCGCCTCTGATTTCCTCTCTCTTTTTACTTTTGGAAGAATGAAATGGTAAACATACTGTCACAAGTCTGTTTTTGTCAGTGTTTATTGTGCCCTTGTGGATATTTTCCACTGGAAACTAGTCTAGAGCATGGCTTCAGTAGTCACATGATGTTCATGGATGGGGTCTCCTTTATTAACATATCTGATTCTGCATTGCTGAGTCTTCATATCATTTCTCATTTTCAAATACTCAGACTATACATCAGAGTGTATTCTATGTTTTACTGTGCAAACTCAATCTTTCTGATTGCTCAATTAATTAATACTTCATCCAAGAAATTAATACCCCAAATGCACCATTTCTGATAGGGAAGAGTGAAGATATCAATGCATCTACCAGGAAAAATATCCATTATAAACTAGAATAATCCCACAAAATTGGCATGTATTTTTATCCAAATTTCAGAAACCTTTCCAAAATTAGCACAGATCGGTGAGATTTCTTTTCTGTGCTTACATTTGTTTTCTTTCCAAAGAAAAGATGAAAATTCTTATTAAACTTCCTCCAAGATGTAGGGAAATTCTATCCAAATAAGGAAGATGGGAATCTAAAAATATAATTTAAAATCTCCAGCCCAGAGTAGATCTTATAAATTAAGCACCAATTTCTCTTCAAAAAAGGTGTACTTTTTTTCATTTAGGTTGGACTAAATTTATGTATTGTTTATGCTTTTACGTCTCCCTTGTTTGCCAAGGCAGAACATATTCTTGCTTTTTGTAGCTATTTATTATAGTTAATAATGTTTGATTACTCTAGGCTAGACATCATGCCAAATTCTGAGAATACAAATGCCCTAGTAAGACTCCATTTCTGTGTTCTAATATCAGTATACCCATCCCTTTTCTAACCAGTTGCCTGTCTTTCTTGGGGATCAGACACAATCACCTTCATCCTTGCATCCCATGAGTCTACTATGATTTCTAATATATGATAGGACTCATGATTGCATGTACTGAATAAATGGGGCAGTGGTGTTTAAAGAAAAACATGGGATACTACATGGATATTGGCTACATAGTGCTCTAAGAGTCCTTTACTAGAGGACTAGTAGAGAGTATAATTTATCCAAGAATGAGATGGTCAATGCCACATGAACTTGCTGATAGTAGGGGCTACGAGGTTATTCTTCTGAGAAGTTAGACTATACAGCCCAGAGAGGTCATGCAGAAGAATCCCACAATCTAAAAGCTTGGACTAGGGAATGTAATGTAGGAGTGCAAATGCTAGATAGCCTCCATCCTGCTCAACAGATACAGTCTAGAAAGTTTAGAGCATTCAAGTGTGAGTATGGGTAAGGGAGACACAGAGACAGACAGATAAAGACAAAGACAGACAGAGAGACAGAGATTGAATAGTATCTGAAAAGTCTAGGAATTTGGTGTCGTTGAGAGAAAGGATGTAAACAGAAAACAATGGAACAGATGTTCTTCATCACAGGCCCGTGTTCATGTTATGCTGTGGTAGTGATGTTAAACCTGGCTATCTTTGCTCCAAGAATGTAAGGAACTTGAGGGGCAGCTCTTTGTAATTAATTCCTATATTGACTAAGGGTCTTTCTCAGTGTCTGATGGAAAGCAGGTCCCTATTTAATGGTAAAGGTATTGAGTTTCTGGACAGGCTCCATTTATTCACAGGAAGATTCTACAGGTTAGAGAAAAAGCTTCCTTTCTTACTCTGGATACTTTTGAGAACAGTCATCTCAGACTTCTAAAGAAAGACATTTTCAGAGAGAAACCAGGGAGAATTAATATTGATTTGCAAGAGCCAGTTGTTAAATACAAAAGAAGAAAAGGGGGAGGAGGAGTGAGAGGAGGAGGAAGAGAAAGAGGAGGAAGAGGAGGATGAGGAAGAGGAGGAGGGGGAAAAGGGAGAAGAGGAAGAAGAGGAGGAAGAGGATGAGGAGGATGAGGAGTGGGGAGGAGGAGGAAGAGGGTGAGAGAGCATGGTCCAATTGCCCAGGCATGGCAAGTTTAAATTGGGCAACAAGAAGGCATCAATAACACAGAAGTTGTCAAACACTCCAAATCAGAGCACCCATTTGCCTCACAGGTTACCCATATCACCACTGCCAACTTCTGAGGACCCAAACACCAGAGGAAGTTTGTAAACGACCTGCTAGGTTCAGTTCCTTTGTACCTGCAACTAAAAACTCTGATACAGATACTGACTGACAGTTCAGTGAAACAGAAAAGAAAGAAAATTATGTTTATAATAGGATTTAGTATTATACACAGGTGTATATTATGGTATCTGTCAGTGTAGAAAACATAAGAAAGGACCATGAATCTCTTCTAAGGATATGTCCTTAGGATAGGCTTTAGGTATGTAGGATGCATAATCAGGCTAGAGTCGACTGGCTAACAGTGTAAGTAATAAACCAATACTAAACTCAAACAATCCTGGAACATGTAGTTGGTTACCATATGTAATCATGAGAGATTATTATTTTGAATCTAAGGTCTCACACTTTTGAAAGGTAATATAATTTGAGCATGGTAGAAAGGGAAACATGTGTGTCAAAAACTCGACTAGGAACTATGGCAGCTCTCTGTAAGCGAAGACATTAACTCTTCATCAGGGAAACACATGTTCCCTAAGACTGAGACTGCAGAAGCCTCAGGAACTTCAGTCCATGTAGTTACCAAATAAATCTACAACAAACTACAAAGACATTTTTCCCTTTATGGGTTAATTTATGATTAGAGATTTGGCTGTATATAATCAATATTGCTATTAGGTAAATATATTCAGTGGTATTGCTATATAACCAATATCTTGTGAAGAATTCTGATTCAGACTAAAATCTATCCTGCCTTAAATCATATATATGTTTCAGATCATTTATCTCTATCTCCCAGGCTGACTTTTCACATCCAGAAATGATCTAAATACGCTTCGTGGGATTCAAAACCAACATCAGCTCCTCTTAGCAAAAATCGATTTCATCTCTCCAAAAGCTGCTTCTGTGGAATGTGTGGTCATTCTTCGCTAGAAGGCATTTGGGAAAGCCACATCAGCCTAAATTCTCATGAGAATTCCTCTTGCCTGTCAGATACTTTATCTTCAAAGAATGGCACTTGAATGTTACGGGATCCCTCCATCCTCCATGACAAAATGAGAAAGTATACATTGGTGTTTCAACTGCTTCAGTTATTGAGGTGACATTTTGTACCATGTGATGGGATAGGAATGTCATCATGTTTCATCTGTATTTGTGAAATAAAATGTGCAACCCTCATTTTCACTGAAGAGACAGCAGCCCAAATTTCTGCCCTCTCACTCAAAGAGGGAAAACATTCTGACTTAAATTTCTTGAGGGGATGGTGACTGAACATTTTAAAGATGGATATTGTTATGGTTGTTGGATGGATTTGTTTATAGTTTAGCAACATTTGATCTCTATCTCCAGGAGATGGTGGTAGCCATTAACCAGATAGTTTTCCTACTAGGTCATTATAAAACAGATTGGATTAGAGACTTGTACTCTATACATTTTTGGCCAAATTCCTCTCATTTCCAAACATAGCCAAAACATAAGAACAGCAACTATCAAGGTGTTCTAGGGAGACAATTTTCCCATAGGTACCTTAAACCATCACTAGAACAAAGGGCAAAAAGTAAAGTTGAGCACCTAAGACTTATTGCCACTAATAACTTACTTTCCCTTCTGTTGATGTACCAGGCACTGCACTGAGTATTTTACCCATTCATTTATTTAGATTTGGTTATCTATTCTGTGAGCATGGGTATTTTTGCTTACATATATTTTGTGTACCACATGCATGCCTGCTGTTCACAGAAAGCAGAAAGGACATGGAATTTACTGAAACTGGAGTTATAAGTGGTTGGAAGCCACCCATGTAGGAACAATGAACCAGGCCACCCATTTAAGTGCGAGAGCAGTCATGCTCAACTGCTGACCCATCTCTCTAGCCACCCATTCCTTCCCTTTAAACTGATAACTCAGAACTAAGAATTTCTGAGAGGCAATTAATTTCTGCAGAGGTAAACTTACAGGTCTCCAGCATTTAAAAGCAGTTGAGTCCTGCAATCTAAGAAGTGTTTATTGAAATGCCTTAAAAAGAACAATGAGGAATGGCATTTAACTAGCACAGACTACACCATAGGCTTTTACAGAGATAGTGTCTTGATGTCTAGAGTCACTTAATAAATAGATCTTCATGTTCCAGAGGTGAGAAACAAGAGGATAAAGAGATTAAATCAACCAACACCACAAATGAAATCAATAGCAATGATGAGATTTAAACCCTTGAGCCTAACTCCAAACCCTAATACAATCTGCCTCAGAAGGCTGCCTATCAGTTGTACGAAGCTGTGGACCCTGTACAATGAATGGCCTCTGTTTCTCATAGCTCATGTTCTATGTTGTATCTCAATGTGTACAGACATGACTAATATAAGACTGAAGACAGAACTACTTCAAATGTGTTCTTAAAATGTGCATTTGAGTCCATTGGGGAGCAATACTTCTTTTAGTTCCTTCAATTTGTAGAGGACAGTTGTCATCTTATTCCTGGCCCCTATAGTTTCTTGTACCAGACTGCTAAGCCTGGAAAAAAGAACTGGGCATGTGCAGATCATCCCAGGAGTCCTTTTCCCGTTGGAAGATATCGTGATCAGGAAGAGCCTGTGTGTCTTATGCTGCACCCCGATTCTATTGTTCTTAGCCCCCACTGTCTCTGCACATAACAGAAGTATGTCTAGAAGTCCAATTTTCAAGTTCAGAGTATGAATGCTCACTTGATCACAAGCAGCATCCCCACATTTTTATATCAGTTCTATCAACAACAAAAGTGATACTTCAACTTTATTTCTGTCTGGCTTTCTCCTTTACCTTCTGTCTGCTGATTTGAGTTATAGAGAAAAGTACTAATTATTGAATTCTTTCTATCGCAGTAGCAACCATATGTATCGCAGAAGCCAGAGCAAATGAAGTTCAATGTTAAAAGAAAACTTGTTGGAAATTGGGAGTTCTGAGTTAGAGCTTGAAAAATGTGTTGCTATTCGAAAGAGATGCCTTCTTATGCCCTATATAGCATGGTAAATATGTTCCCTCATCATAAGTATCATTGTTGCTTGAGTTTAATTTCCTCATGTGTCAGGATCCCAGTTAGCCACCTTGATGCTTTACCCAAGAATCAATGCTCACTTTTATTGTTGTGCCTCCTGTTTATACTGGATTTATCATTTCATCTGTATTCATATTTTCTATCCCAATTCATGTTGGAGTCCTTTCTGGATTTATCTATAACATTAGTCTCTCTGCTTCCATTCTTAGTGGTCTTCTTGACCAATTCTTTGTAATGCAAACCAACACAAATTCCCCATTTCAATCCCTTCCTTTCATTGACCCAAACACAAGGGCTTTTTCCTGGTTCAGCTCATTCTTTTCTTCTTATCCCCCAACTCACAGGCTTACCAACCTCTTCTTATTTCCTACTGACTCCAGAGCCTGTGTCAACCTCTTTCTCCCTGACTGGGACACGGGTACAAATTTCCAGTCTCTAGATGATTTGAGTTCTCACTCATTCTTCATATCAAAATGCAAAGGTTACTTCTTACAAGAGGCTTTTTTGATATGTAAGAAAGATGAGGGATCACATTTGCGTGTTGTTTTGGATGTGGATTTGTTGTGATCTGTCTTCGTTTTATTCTATTTTGCCTGTAACATGTAAGTGTTAACTAAACATTGAGTGTATAAGTGACTTAAGAGAAAAAAAGAATGGATTCAACTATTGCTTCACCCTCAGAGTATGGAGAGCAGGACATAATTATTATAGGCTAATCTTTTAGCAAAGTATTGAAATGAAGCAAGATGATTTTTCAAAACTATCAGTAGAAGATAGTCACTTCATGGGCACTTGCATTCAGTGTGCCAGGTTCTTTCATCATGAAACTCCTGACAGAATGACTCAATGGAAGAAGGATTTATTTAAGCTCAAGGTTTTATGGGATTCAGTCCTTCATACCAGGCAAGGCATAGTGAAGTTCAGGAGGCACTGAAATAAAACTCTTGTTCCATTCTCCCTTTTACTCCATAGCAGCCCCCTGACATATCGGGGGAGCCCAGCTAGCAGTTAGATTGGGTTTTTCCCCATTATTTGCCAGTCTATATATTGATACTCTCTGAAAAAAGTCCACAAAGACACATGCAGAGGAGTGTATTACATCTCTCTCAATCTGGTTAAGTTGACAATTAGATTACATGCCATGATGATCTTCAAGGGTTTTCACCAAAGTTCTGCACTTCTGCAACACTGAGGGTCTCAATTTCTGTCTGTCTGTAGGACAGGAAGTTGGCTGTGTCAGCTGACTCAGAGCCATCTGTTCACCATGAAGCTGGAGCCCCAGACTCTGGACAAAGCCTTTCTATTTTCAGTACAGTTTAAGGTGTTTCATGGATCTAAATTGTCTACAACCCTTACTGCCATTCATCTTTCTTGTTAATCAAGGACATATGTCTATTGACTTTAATGGGGTCTTGAGTGCTTCATGAACTACTGAGATGAGAAAAGATCAGTGCTTGGATAGTGAAAGAAAAATGGGAACAAGGGGACTGTGAAAAGTTAATTGAAATAAAGCATGTGCTGGAGGACACAGGGTCACACACATGGGAAGAGCAGTAAATAGAGAGGTTTTGTTCTGGGTGTTTTTTATAGTTAAGCTTACAAGCTGTAATCATCAGGGTAATCACAAACTCCCTCCAGAATGTATTCCTTCTAGGAAAAACAACCTTGTGTCACTACTGACATGGAACTATCAGCTGGGTAGTCTCCTGGATGAATTATTTTTAATGCACCTCACCAGGAAGACCTTTCTTTAGAAATGAAACTGCTATGGAAAGCAAGGAGGATACAGGTTTAGAAGACAACCCATGTCTGTCTAGCAAGTGATCCAAAACTTCGGACAGGTGCCTTATCTTTTAAATAGTTAATGCCAATCTCTGCCTACTACATCTGCAAAATCAATACCTGATGTTTGCACTATTGTTCAAGGACTTAAAAGAGATTCTCATATATAATTTCTTGAGCAAACTCTGATATGATATTGCTGTTCTATCTCCAATTTAATGTCATTGATACAGAGGGGTAGGATAAAGGACTTAGTAAAAGTCAAGCTGCTATCATGTTAAATGTCTGTGAACAAAATTCAGTCATCTCTCTATGTATCTATCAATGTGTCTACCTATATATCTATCTATGTATCTATATATCTATGTATCTATCTGTCTATCTATCTATCCATCCATCATCTACTTTTTATGCTGTATGCCCATACACACCTTTTCCACTATCATGAACATTGAGAATATCAAATGTATTCAAAAGCCTAATAGTTATTTTTCCTCTCACCAATTATTTTCTTAGCCTGGAGGGATTGAGGTTGATTCTTACACATGAATAAGGATACAGGGTTGAATAGCTATCAAGATTCATGTCTATAGAAGTGTGGTGAGCAGCTTTCCTCCATGACACTGGAGGGAACCTTCCTTCAGTCTTCCAGCATATATACCATTAGGATGACAGTGATCACTTACTCATCCATCTTTCTAGGATTTTCACCCTTCCGCTATCTCTGCAAACCCATCTCTACCCTGCCAAGTTCAGAGTGACAGTTCTAAAATACAAATTTGGAAGTCATCATTTATCTTCTGAAAGCACTGCTAATTTCTCATTATCCATAGGATCAAGCACAAATTCCTTAGCAGAGTAATTTTATGTCCCTATTTCTCCTGTTCCCTGTATTATTCTTGCATTTACTGAACAGGGACACCCAGGCCATTATTTTCTGATGGAGAAACTAGGTCCTATCCTCTGAGCCTTGAGTACTAATGGGGGTTTAGGACACTGTGAAGATCAGATTCTGGCCATTAAATGTCTCTACCCTTCTCTCCAATATAACTCCCTTGTAGTTCTTATTCCCATTATTCCCATGCACATTATTCCCATTCTCCAGAGCGCTCCTGTATCTCTCTACAGCCACATGGGAATTGCCAGCCAGAAAATCATGATTTTTTTGCCTAGTGAATCTTTTTTTGAAGCGAATTCAAGTTGTTAATTGCTCAACTCTGAGAAGCCTTTTACAATTCCCAAGATGTTGCTGTATTCTGCTTTTTCTCCTTACAGTCTCCATCAGCTTATGTTAAAAAAGTCATGAAGACCACCTTGATATGAGGATTTAAACTCTCTCTCTCCATAGCAAGGCACTAGTTGTAAATAATTAAGCTCCATATTAACAGTAAGCCTTGGTTCTTAAACAGTAAACCACATTATTTTTCTTGCTATACTGACTCTGAATTGCTCCTCTTTCAGATTTTCTCTTCTGCCTTCTCCTGTAGATATGACACTCAGAGTTGGGTTCTTGTACAATCCGTTATCATGTGTCCTTTCTCAGTTTTTAGAGGCAATCTTTCCATGGAAGGATTGATTCACTCCGTGAAGTGTTCTCTGGCTTCTAGCCTACTGCCAGGCTCGTAGTTATTACTCAAAGAACAGCTGAGGGATGATGACAAGGACTTGCTTTTAAAAGTTGTTCTGACAACAATATCAATCAACCAGACCCCCCCCCTAAGAGCTCCCAGGGACTAAACCACCAACCAAAGGGTACACACGGAGTAACCCATGGTTCCAGCTGCATATGTAGCAAAGGATGGCCTTGTCTGACATCAATGGGAGGAGAGGCCCCTTGGTCCTATGAAGGCTCCATAACCCAGTGTAGGAGAATGCCAAGGCCAGGGGACAGGAGGAAGTGGGTGGGTGGATGGGGGAGCACTCTCATAGAAGCAGGGGAAAGAGGGAAGGGATAGAGGGTTTACGGAGGGCAAACCAGGAAAGGGAACAACGTTTGAAATGTAAATAAAGAAAATATCCAATAGAAGAAAAGAAAGAAAATTGTTCTAAAATACAATTACTACTCTCTGTTAGAAAATACCAGTTACTAATATCATTGTCCTAATATCTTTCTCAGTACAATGAATATTTTGTAGAGCAGGAATCACAATTTGTGTAATTCTTTAAAAACATACTATAGCATATGTCTTTTCTGTTATCTGTGATTGTGTGTGTGTGTGTGTGTGTGTGTGTGTGTGTGTGTGTAGTAGTAGTAGTAGTAGTAATGGTGTACATGCATTTATTGAATGTGTCTTTCATGTGAAATAATAAAGTACCTACTTCACTTTTGTCCCTTCTCATTGAGTGTGTAAAATAATTATATTCACTCTGTAAATGTTAAGCATAAGTGACAGAAGTTTGGTTTCACATGGCCCCACATCTGTCAAGGATCAGTGAAATACCAAAGAGATTCCAGCAGGAGAAGGCCCCCTTGTACTCTGTGTTGTTCTAAAGGAACAAGTAGACTTACACATGAACAATCATTTTTCTGAAAAGATTCAGCACATTTCATCTTCCTGAACAAAACAAAACAGAGAGGATAGGGAAATGGCCCAGTGGTTAAGATTACTTTCTTCCCTTGCAGGGGACCTGGATTCAGTTTTCAGAATCCATCTTGGGGCTCATAACTTTCAGGAACTTGAGTTCCACAGGACTTAATGCCCTTGGCTGGTACCTGCAGACCCTAGAACATATGTGATTCACATATACAATCAAGCAAATCCAAATAAAATAAATAGTTAAAAAACATAGAAATGGTGGCTCTGTGCCACTCTCCTGAGTATATTGTAGACTGGGTTTCCTATTCTACAGTGTACCAATAATCCTGGTGGACAGGTGGAGAGGTCACATTGACTACGTCTGTATAGGACTGGGGAATGTCCCAGGCAAAGCAGGATGAACTAGTCAGCCTAAATTCAGCAATAATATAATAGTACCCAAATGTTAAAATTAAGTCATTTGGTCATGTTCTGATACCAAATAGCAAGTCAACATGCATGTGTGTGTGTGTGTGTGTGTGTGTGTGTGTGTGTGTGTGTGTGTGTGTGTAGACTAGCAAGTTTAGGAGGAAATGGAATGTATTTTCTAATGTAACTCTTTGAAATTTAAAACAGATGCTGGGACACAACAAAATTGGGACTAAATCTTTAAGATGCATCTTATAGTCTTAATCCTTGTTATGATAGGAAAGCCATGAGTACCAACGTGAGAACATTCACTAACCCACTTCACAAATCCACACAGCGTCATACGCCCCAAACTATTCCCATTCTCCACAATCTCACCAGTTTTCAGGCCCTGCCTGAGCCATAGATGCTCATATATTCACATGACCATTAGCCAGAATCATTCATATACATATCCAAATTTATTTAGATTCACTGATTAGTTGCACACTACCTAATATTTATTCACAAATGTCCTTTTACAGTTCCACATCTATCTACACATGTACTTTAAATAGATATAACATGCATTCCTACATGACACCCAGTATTCAGGTTCAACACAATGCAAAATGTATCACCAAGAGACATTTGTTGATTTTTATATAGTATGAACTATATTGCCTTCTTTTATTCCTATGTCCAGAATTATTCCATAGGTTCAAACATGTCTTCCAAAATTCATATATTAAGTTACATTCAGAGAGATACAAAGTTTACACCATCTCACATTTGCATGTTCACATGTATATATTCCATACATCTTTCTTTTGAATATCTGCACACACATACATAAATACAACATGATATATACATATATACACACAGAATACTGTCTTGTCTTCGAAAGTTGCTTCAAAAATCTCTGTGTGACAAGGCTGAATATACAGACAAAATTTAAGAGAAAAAATAAGTAAAATCGGCAGAAACACATGTAGAAGTATGCATATATTTTGAAGCATTTTTTTATTATATCCATATATGTTAGTATATTTGGGGTTTTTTATCTCTGTTCCCCTAGCATCATGCATATTCACACAATCCACAAAACTCTGTGTCAAAGATCTTTCCCATTCTTTACATTGCTTCAAATACTGAAGCAAGTCAGTGAGTCTATTCTTCTTTGTTCAAGGAGAATAGTGAATGTACACAGAGGCCACTGACATGTGATGCTTTGAAAGCCACCACTGCCAGTGAGGTCCCAGAATTAGAAGGTTCAGGAGGAAACTGACCATGGAGGAATGTTTTTCTACTTAGCCAAAAAGATCCGGCTCCTTTGAACATTGACTTTCTGCTGAGATGTCCTAATGCATTCCACATTTGACCATTAAATCCTAATTGGAGGCCTGCTGGGAAGGTATGGGGGCCCAGCCTGCCAGAATTTCCTGGGTCACATCCTTGCAAGACCTAGCCTGGCCCCCTGCCCCTGTGTGACCTGCCCCTTTGAACTCTTAATCCTTCTACTGCTCACAAAGAATTAGGAGCTCAATTTACTCCTGAAACCACAAGAATGTGTCCTTTGGTCTTCCCCTTCTCATCTGCCACCTCCACCCCCTGCCCCCATCCTCACACACATACACACTTTGTTATTCTTGCCTCCACACACCACCCTTAGTGAAGAGGCAGAATTACTTGTATAGGCTTAATTGAAAGGCTCCAAAAACCCTGAGACTTTTATGATGAAACAATTGTCCTTGGTAAATGTCAAACTTTGTATTTGATGATGTTCGTGACCTTTTTCCCATGACTCTGCTTTTTTCTTGAGAAATTATGACCTGGCTCTGTCAGCCTGACCTGGTCATGTTCACATACAGCAAGTGTTATGTGTCTGAGAGGAGGCTCACCCTCTTTAACACTGATAACTATCACCAGGTTCATGGCATATTCAAGCAGATACTAAGGGAAAAGAAGTAAGAATCAGAGAGCCTTGACATAATCGCTTTGGAAGGTCAGATAATCCTGGAATGAATGATAACCTTACCCCTGGCCCCACTAGCTACGTTTCCTCTTATTAGCCATTGTGGACCCAGGTACTGTGACAATAGTGGTCAGACCCCTGGCCTCTAAAACTGTTGCTTCAAGATTCAAATAAAGGAATTCGGGTGAAAGTTCTTTGAACAATTGAAACATTAATCCAACATCATTAGCATAGAAAGGATAAAAAGACCCTTCTTCCATCAATAGGAACTTCAAAGTGAACTAAGACTTAGGGATAATGATTGCACAGAAATCTATTGAGAACGACTTATCATGGCCAATGGCTGCAAAACACAGGAAGATAAATTTCAACTACCCAGGAAATAACTTCCCAAGGGTCAGAGAGTAACTACTAAATGGAGCCCCTTGAAGTTCTTTGTTCTATAGCCTCCTGAGAATGTCAGTCTGTCTTCCCCCTGATTGGCTGACATAAAACTCAGTCCTAATACCTCACAGATGAACTCTCCTGGACCAAATTTGTGAATTTCTCAGTCTAGGCAGATAGTGAATTAGAGCACAGGCTAGCCCTGGACCTAGAAGACACCATGCTGACTGATGAGTATGGCTTGTCTTAAAAAAAATTCAACAACAACGACAACAACAACAACAACGCACCTATGGTCAATAGGTTAGCTAAATTTATGAACGTGTCATAATGAAAGCTTTCATTTGGTACACTACCAAAAGAGTTGAATGTTGGTTTAGATTTCTAACTCCAAAGTTTGACAAACCTTTTACAACATTACTAACTTGAATAAATCTTGCAAGTCTCCATTTTGTTTGTTTTGTTTGATTTTTTTTTTAATTTTAAAATGGGATTACTGATAAGGCCTACCTTGTAGATTTTTACCTGTTGGATTTCAACAGTGTAATCCACCCAATGTCTATGGCCTTTCTATGGAAAGGAAGTTTTTATGAATGTCAGCTTTAGGCATTGTTATGTTGATAGTGTACATGCTAGTGTCAATGATGATCTGTAAAAGTGAATCTTCCTTGATTCAAAAAGCTCTCAGCAGCTAATATACAAGCAGAATTCAATTCATGCCTATATCCAGGGAAGTGCTGCCTATCTCCAAGACAGGATTTGATTTGCTTAGTCATCTTTCATTTTGTTTTACTGAGTCAAGACCTTGCTGATCTAATTTCCATTCTACAAAAGACTGGATTCTGATCCTCTACACTCATTTTACTAGAAAACGTTCTGATTCATTTGTGTAGAAGCAAAAAATCCATTTCCATCTTCAGAAACTGATTTATTTTGTTTGTTTGAGACAAGGTTTCTCTATGTAGCCCAGGCTATCCTGAAACTTACTCTACAGACCGGGCTAGTCTAGAACTAAAGAGATCCACCTGCCTCTGCCTTCCAGTACTGGGATTAAAGGCGTGCACCAACATCACCTGGCTTGATGGAATTTCTTAAGGAGGATTATTATTGTTTACACAGTCACTGTTTCCATAATGTGTAAGGATTTCTCCTGTTCCAATATTTTATCTCTAGCATTTCAGATAGTGAGCCTCCCTGTCCACCATACATTTTCAGGCAGAAAGCCATATTTTTCTTAATTTCTTGTACTTTTTCACATCATTTTTGGTTCTACATATACTTTCTTTTTCTCATTGTCTCTATTTTAAGGCATCACTCCTCATTACCGCATCTTTTAAAAAGTCTATGTTTTAAAAATCAGGTTAGTTAGCCAGTTGGGGAATCTACAATCTTATCCCTTAAGGATCAAATGCAATTAAAATTGCAAGTTCAAGGCAATCATGGGTTATATAGCACAAAAAGATTCTATCTAAAAAGCAAATAATCAAATAGGCAAAATATCAAATAAGTTAAATATAACAATAATAGTTGAAAGATAGTAACATAATTATTACAGTTAACAGTTTCTTTTCCCACCCAGGTTCACCAAATTCTACATATCTGTTTTCCTAGAGTCAAAACCCTGTCCCCAGCAGGCCCCAAATTATCCCATGATATGAGAATGGCTGATGAGAACTGGAATAAAACACATCCCCATCTATTGAAGGTATGTCCAGGTGAATGTACACTCATCCTCAGGGAGCCAGGTTCCTGTATCATCTAAAAAAAAGGGAGACAACAAGTATTTGCTTTGGGAAACAGGACTGATTTTCTCTTCTCCAGCATATCAGCTTCCTGAACTTACTGACCTGTAACCATCTACACATTTGTCCTTCCATTCCCTCTAACACCTTTGTCAGCAGTTCCCTGTGACAAACTGTTTCTCTTAAAGTACCTAGAAAGCAATTGTTTTCCTAAGACAGAACTGCCTTCATAGAATTCTAAGAAGATAAAATCATTTTCAGTCATATCCTGGAAGTAAATCTCTGCAAGGTGTCTGTCTGTCTTTGTCTCTGTCTGTCTCTGTCTCTCTCTCTCTCTCTCTCTCTCTCTCTCTCTCTCTCTCTCTCTCTCTCTCTCTCTCTCTCTCTCTCTCAATTCTAAACTCTTGATCATATTCCAGAATAAGGGTCAACAAACATTTTAGAAAACAGCCACTTACTAAACACATAGACTTGCTAGGTAGTGAAGTGTATGTTACAAGTATTTAAGCTATGAAATAAAAGCTGTTATATACAAGGGATCATAGCTGCATTCAAAGAAAATTTTATAAAACTAAATGGCAAGCAAGATTTTGTCTATGAGTTATAGTGTAGTGCTACCCAACACACAGAATTTGAGACTGTAAGGAAATTTCCTAATAGATGATAAGAAGAGAGAGTTATTAGCTTTGGTTTATTTTTATTCACTTTTCCAGCTTCCAATCAACTCCTTTTAATGTTTATATAATTTCTTCATATAACATATATTTATCCTGTATTCCTTTTTCTCCACCAACATCTTCCTAGATCTTTCCCACTCTCCTATCCACCTAACTTCATATCATTTCTCAAAAAAGTAAAAGCAAGGAGAACAACAAAAACAGAAAAATCAAAATAAACTGAAACACAACAAATTAAAATCAATAAGACAAAAATATTAAAACAAAAGCTAAACAAAAAGCATGCACACATACACACATAAAATTCAATATGGAGTCATTTTTGCATTGACCAGCTAGTCTTGGCCATAGGACTTGTGCTAAAGTGTATTTTAGTGACACTCCATTGAAGAATACTAATTTTCACTTTCCCAGTAGGAAGCCAATTGTAAAGAGCTTCTTGCTTAAGGGCAGGTTCTGTGTCTACCTGTCCTTTCTCCATGCTTGGAATTTGTCCGGTTTGAACTTGAGTATGTCATATGTGTGCTCTCGCAATCTTTCTGAGTTCATATGTGCAAAATCCCTGTTGTGATGTATTGTTTTCTTGTAGTCATCTGCCACCTATGGTCCTTACAATCGTTCTATCCCATCTATGGAAATACCACTCGGAATGTGCCTGATCTCATCAATTATTTTTTTCTTATGTAGCAGTCTCTATGCTAGGTAATTAAGAAAAAGTGATATACAAAACAGACACATTAGAGATGTATTTAATTGTTTAGACTAAAGCATGTGAACATGTAGTATGGAACGACTCTGAAAATAATCCCCAAACTCAGAACATCGAGGTACTGTGCACTAATTTTCCCCAGTCCCCCTCTCGGTGCCACCTGTCTCTGTGTAATCCAGCCATGACTCTCACTTCCACTTAAATGCAAGCAATCAAAAGACATCCGTGAGACAGCTAACCAGGAACAGTATCTTTCCAATCCAAGTGAAGGCTTTAATCAGCCCCTAGAAACACTTAAAACACACAGACTTCAAATTGCATTAACTCCTGGAAAAATATATCCGTTCTTCCACATAAATAACAATTCTCTTGTTCTTAGTATCAAAAAGGCATAAAAGATACCACGGGAATGCTTTCATGTGTCTGCTACATAATGCCTGTAATTAAATGTACCACATACATGACTAAATAAAAGTCCATTCACTTTTCAGCTTCCTGCAAATAACACCAGATTAAGAAGATCAAAGAAACAGGTCATTTTGATGTTTGAATTTCTTTTTTTTTTCTTTCCCAAACAGGAGCACCAGTATAACAAAAATTGAAATAGCTTCCATAATTATAATATATAACAATGCTGTTATCCTTTAAAAAGATGAGTACTAACTGAAACCTCAATTTTTCATTGCAAAATTTTTATTCAATTTCTATCTTTCAAGTTCTTTTTAATTTTTTTCTGTCTCTAGTGTATTTAAAATAATTTAAAGGCATATTACTTACAAGAATGATTATACTTTTATCTACTCAGAAACATCTCTCCAGGGCTGGAGAGATGGCTCAGAGGTTAAGAGCCCCGACTGCTCTTCCAGAGGTACTGTATTCAATTTCCAGTAACCACATGGTGGCTAAGAACCATCTGTAATGGGATCTGATGCCCTCTTCTGGTGTGAATGAGGACAGCTACAGTGCACTCAGAAGCATAAATCTTTTTAAAAAAGGAAACTTGATCCAGATGTTAATGAGTTGTCCTGAGGCAAGTCTTTATGCCAAAAGGATCCTATCCAGTATCAAATGTCCCAAGCCCTGTCTTGTCTTCATTGTAACCTTTTATCTTGATCATTTACTCAGCCTTTCTTTCACTGGCATAACCATTAGTTTGGAAGTTTTGAGCCAGAATGTCACATTCAATACTCTGTTTTCTCACCTTAAACCTTGTAACTAGTATGGTATGATGCCAAATTTAAGTATTAGTGGTGACACTAGTTCTAGTCAGTATTGGTGATCTTTTCTTCTACACTAAATGTATTTGTTTTGCTTCTGTCATTACTCTGTTTTCTCACCTTAAACCTTGTAACTAGTATGGTATGATGCCAAATTTAAGTATTAGTGGTGACACTAGTTCTAGTCAGTATTGGTGATCTTTTCTTCTACACTAAATGTATTTGTTTTGCTTCTGTGGTTGGCAGCTATTAGATTCTTCAATACTGTGCAGATCCCACTTCATGTCTCAGTTCCATGTCTTAGGTTCAGTATTCATTGTTATCTCTTTCTGTGATCACTCATTGTGACGTTTACTCCCAGAATTTTATACTTTTAGCATCATAACAGTTTCCTCTTGTCTGTGCATAAAGTCATTGATAGCACTGATTGTTGGTTTCAGCATTTGTACCGACATGGAGATTATCCAAGATCTGTTCCTTATAAACCTCTTTGAAGAGGTTAGAGAGTCATGTGCTTGGTGAGTGCAATGCTTGGAATAAAAACTAGTTTTTTTTTTACCACACTGATCTTTAAAATATATATTTAGACTTTTAAAAAATTAAATAAACAATCTTATGTCTATGTGAGTTTTTAAAATCAACCATTCTGCACTTTCTACTCTGTAATTTACAGAGTAGATATGATCTTGTTATATGAGAACAAATTCTTGCCTCAAATCATATACTTTTTATAGCAGATAGCATATTTGTGTGCCCCACAAATTCATATGTGAGAACCTTAACGATGATGCTATAGCATTTGGATGTAAGGCCTCTAGAGGAAACTTTTGAAGATGAAATGATGATAGGATATGGGCCCTCTGATAGAATTTGTTTCTTCTATGGCAAGTTGTAGCTATGGAGGCTGGGCTCCGTGTGTGTGTATGTGTGTGTGTGTGTGTGTGTGCCTTCTGAGTACTAGGATTATACACACATAGACAAACAGACATGTATACATGAACATGAACTTACAAATATATATACATATCATAGGCACATGCACACACATATACACATATCACATACACACACAGACACACACTGATATGCATACATGCACATGCATTGCATTATCACACACATGCACACACATACACACATTTCACACACATACATACACACATAGATATCTATATATAAGTATATACATACATATATAAACATACATATATACCTGTGTGTGTGAATATGTGCATGTGTGTTTGAACCTTCTGAGTACTGGGATTATATACATGAGCCACCATGCTAGCCAACAATGAGAATGCAGTAATTATAAAAAAGATTAAGAAACAGTCATTATCTATCCCCACCCCCTCTTCCTTTCCTCTATTTCTTCCCCCTGATCTCCAATGTAAGGAAACGGTGGTAATACAGTCATCTACAAGGACTGCCAAGAGCTGAATCTGCTGACACCTCAGTCGTGGCTATCTAACTTCCAGAACTATGAGAAATGAGTGTCTGTTGTTTGAACCACCCAACCCTGGGTACTTTATTAAAATAGCCAAGCTGACTCAGATACTATTTTAACAAAACTAATACCATAGTTTTCCATTATCCAATCTTTTACTTTCCACAGTTACAACTATGCATGGTCACCTATGGTCTAAAGAGATTAAATGGAAAATTTCAAAAAGCAATCCACAAAATTGCATTCTATTTTGAGTGATATGATGAAATGATGTGCCATCATGCTCCATCCCACACCATCCCACCCACAAATATTTCCTTCTTCTCATACAGATATTTTTAGGGAGAGAAATCAAAATTCACATAGCTTTTATTACAACATATTATTATTTAATTGTTGTGTTTTATTAGCAGTTTCTTTTGTTGGTATCTTCTCATGATTCTCTGATAAATAAAACTTTATTATATGACTATGTACGCAGGCATATATGCAGAAAAAGAAATTTTATAAATAAAGAGTGAAAGGTTATAGTATTTATAATTTCAGGCATTCACATATATCTCTCAGGAATGGGGAATATCTAACACACTAACAAAATAAAGACAGATTAAAATAATTAAATTGAACTATGGTAGTGAATCAACTCTAGGCTCTGAATGAAAAAATCATCAGGAAATACCCTGTCCATTCTTTTAAAGCAATGACAATAGCTCTTAATGCAGAAACATTGAAATTTACAGAATGCTCTCGTACCCAGTCTTACTAGACAGACATAGCATTTGTCCATTTTGCATACAGTTTAAGAACTCTGGGCTCTTATAAAGAAAGTTTCTACCATTGTCAGGGAAATGTTGGAAAGGAGAATACTGAATAGAAAACCAAGAAACATTACGAGGACAGCATATTGGAAACGTTCCTAGTATTGCTCTTTTCTGCTACTGTTTACTAATTAATGTAACCTAACCTGAACTTACGAAAGCTGACTTGCTATTTTGGGCAATTAGATCAGAGGGAGGCATCCCATAGGAAGCTGGGATACTCTGGACCTGATCTCAGGAGATTACAAGAGGCTTGTGTGTATGTGTGTTCGCTGCAGTCACTGGCTTCCAGGTCTCTAGCTTAGCTGGGTCCACATATGTCCCACATAACTGAGTGCTCAGCTCACTGCTGGTCAAACGTCTTGGGTTTTGTCAGCAGCATCAAGAGCAATTGAGGACCTTGGTTACCACTCTGAAGTATTCCTAAACAATAGAAGCAGAAGTACAATTAAGAATCAGATAAAACCTGCCCTGCCATTTCCTAGACTCAGTATCTTAAGCAAGTTGTATAATCAACCTGAAGATTCATTATCCTGTCATCATTTGAAAACACAGACAATACATGTATAGTTAACATTATACTACAGACCAGATAATACTTCTTATATCCTTTAATTTTTATATACATCTTACATAATTTATACTAGATAACTGAGATAAATGTCCACAATAACTAATGGTTGGAGACCTTTGTTAGAGTCAAGGTAAAGACTACTAGGATTACAAATAGCAACAGCAAAGAGCTTCAGGAATCCGAAAGAGGAAGGACTTACTTGACTAAGGGTTTTCCAAAGATAAACAGCAAGCCACTAAATGTGGGCCTCTGTTGCTATTTGGATGGCTAGTGAACAGGGGGGTGTGGAAAGCTGGGGAACACTATAGATGCGGTCAGAATACTAAACATGGCAAATGATCACTAGTTTGCTATAGGCCAATGCTTAGCTTGGCATGTACACATGGTAATAAGTAAGCTAAGCTCTGTTACCAAGGTTCCTTTACAAAATGCCACAAGGGGGGGGAGCTGGGGGGAGAGAGAGAGAGAGAGAGAGAAAGAGAGAGAGAGAGAGAGAGAGAGAGAGAGAGAGGTGTGTGAACAATAGAACTTTATTATAATTCTAGAGGATGGAAGTCTGAATTCAAGGTGTCTCCAAAAATTGGTCTCTCTGAACAGTCAAGGAGGAACCTGTGAGATTCTTGTACATACTGACAATTCTCGTCATGCATTGTCTTCCAGTCTCCTCAATTCCATCCTCTCTTATCTTCTTATATAGACATCAATTACTTGTAACTAAGGATCTACCCTACTCTATTATGCTATTATCTTAATTTATATCTGCAAAAATTCTATTTCCATATAAGTGGCATATTTAGAGGTAACAAAAATTAGGACTTTAAGGTATATTTGTTGGATGACACAATGGCTAAAACCATTGCAATATGCTTCTCAACAAAGAATTTTTTATGAACCACAGAGACATGAAAAGAAAGAATTCTAATATAATGTGAAATATACTACTAGGGATTTGTTCATGGCTGTGTATGATGATATAAGTAGAATTGTTTTTTTGTGTAGGGGACTCCTAGGTGGGTTATGTTGACAAGTTGGCTAAATTCTGAAGCTGAGCTGAAGTTCAGTAAAGAAACGAAGAAAGGACATCATCAAAAGTGCTAGGCCATCACAAGATCATCCCTTTAATGGCACAAGGAGCGTCAGTAAGTTACAGCATACTCTGTATGGAGAAAACATGAGTAAAATTCTAACACTGATGGAGCAGTAATATCGTGAAAGGAGAGAAACTAAAGTAAGTCTCTCTGTGCAATGAGAATCCACGTGTCCTTCTTCTCCCTGTACTGCAAAGCTTAGGTTCTCAGTCAGTCACCAGCCATGTCCCATTGAATACCCACTGGGACAGTGTATGGGCTATCGTCAGATCATTTGCTGAGGTTAATGGTAAAATAATTACAATAAGCAAGTTCAGACAGTGTTTTAAATCCATGGATTCTAAACTAAGCAGTTGAAGTATATGAATATCATAAGGTTATTTGGGAAATTCTTGCTAATGGAGAATGGTAGGAGTTTGTTAGTGGATTAGTCTTATGGGGATTTCAAGTGTGAGAATTTAAATGATAAGTTATAAGAAGCTACCAGTTTTACTAGCAGTAAGTATACTGTCACAAATAGGACCCATACGATAATCTCTGGTGTTCATGATAAATAGATTTCCAACAATGTTTGAGGAACTATAGTATACAGCACATATAGAAAACATAGGAATGCACAACCTTTGTCATAGACAACCATTTCTTCTTCCTAATACACCCTGGGCAGGGTCAGCTAATTGCATTTTACATAGATCCCTACTCTAAACCAAACTCACTGTCTTTGCTATCGGTAGCTGACTACTGATATGTGTCAATTACAAAGAGAGCAGGGCTCTAAGGACCATGAAGTCCAAATGTGGTTACTGAGCAAACAGGGCTATTTGAGGTGCATTCCTTTCTGCTGAGCTTGGTGTCAGTAAAAGGGAACTCTACTTTCCTATAGCAAGACCCTCGTGTCCTAGTGAGGCTTGAGCCAAGAGTTGTGCAGAGTTGGCAGTGAAGGAGGGACTGGTGGCCACTTGAAATGCTGAAGTCCATGTCCCCAAACATGAAGGCCCTTATTTTTGGCTCCATGCCCTTCTCCAATTTCATTTCCACTGACGAGTGGCCCAAGCTCTGTGATCTTTTCCATCAACACTGTGGCTAAAATTAAATCTCTGGGTCCTAGTGCAGAATGAGCTGAAGCCTTTCTAAAGCGCATTCATACTCGTTGTGTTGAGTGTTCTTTACTAAGGAGATGTCAAGAGGGAAGTGCCTTCAACAGGGTGTGTTTCTGGGAGGAAAGTAAGAGATCTACACAAGCTTCACTAGATTTTTGAAGGTTAGATGACTAAGTCCTAACCTCAAGGTACTTATCTTCTTTTGCAAAGTCTTAGATGTAGTTCACAAATTCCACTATGAAGCAGGTAAAATTAGTTAATAGAGTAACTAACCCAATAACAATAGAGGTTGCTATGTGACTCAATTCTTGATCAGCGGCCCCTTTTACAGATATCGTCCTACTTGACCTTTATAACATCCCTCTATTTTATGGGATCATGGTTCCTCCATTTGAAATCTGGATAAGCACATGTTCAGAAAAACAAAAGCATATTGGTCAATTTGAATGAGTCCAGGATTGATGGAATCTTCTTGTTTCAAAATACTACACCTTCTCCTTAAGTAAAATGCTTCTCTGTGAGTAAAATGCTTTCCTGGGACAGAGTATGGAGAAATGAATTCTCATCAGGAGAGGTAGTGTTCTATCAAATGGCCAGAATTAAAAACATTATAACATCTTGTGAGTTTTTTCTCTATTCATCTGCTATAAGCCAAATAGCATAGAAATTAGCAAAAGACTTGTTTTCCAAAAGGAAGTTAACAACCCTTCCCTTTATCCATATAAACAATTATTCATAGTGTACATAGTCATTTCTCGCTCTCAGACAGTAGGCTAGTCCCTGTACTGCTTGTTACACAATTCAAGATAAGCCCTGTGTAGCAAATCATTGGAAATCCCCTTCCATCTAGTCAGGAAACTCAGCCAAAGGTAAGCAGACTGTTTGGGAAGATTCCAGCATCTAAAAGTATTTTAAGAAGGAAGCATACAATTTCATAGTGCAAGTATTTTGTTTAAGGTACTCTTGCATACCATTCAAGTGCCATGACTAACTTCCTGTAAAGTACTTGCAGTCTCTTGCAAATGGAGAAAGTGATATTTTGTGTCCTTGTTTCTCATGGCTGAAAATAGCCTTTTATTCAGTAACTTGCAAGAACAAATAGATGATCTAGCACATACACGGAGAGATCCTGGGAACTCCTCACTTATCAGTTAACTCCATATCTATTTGATGAATGCATGTTACTAATTTGGTGAAGAGATAATGCCCCGAAATAAGTGTATTAATTGCTTGATGATCTGCCGATGCCAAAGTCTATAAGATACAATAAGTAGAATACCATTTGAGATGTTTTGATTCCTTACATATACCAGGGAAATCTTTCCTATATAATGTGAAATATAGATTGGATTACAGAGGTTTGAACTTGTGTCAGGGCTCAACCCACTGTCCTGTGTTTTGTTATTTGTTTGTTTGTTTGTTTTTATTTGTTTTTCTTGTTGTTCTTAAATATACCTTTTCAACACCTCTCCCTCAAATATAAAAATACTATATTATTAGCTACTTTTTGTTGTGACAAAAAGCCTGGCCAAAATCAACCTTAAAGATGAAGAGGATTTTGGGCTAACAGTACAGGACAGAAAGTACATCCCAATGGGAAAGGTTAGGAGGCAGGAGGAGAAAGCAACTGGTCAGTTTGCATCAGCAACCAGGAAGCCAAAAGGAGACTGGAAAATAGGGCAAAGGTATAAAATGTCAAGGCTTATCCTGTACAACTCATCCACATCATTGAGCTTCCTCTCATCAAAGGTCCCATAATATTTGGAAACAGGACCAACATGTTTTCAAAGACATGAACCTCTGGAGGAGCATTTCATATTCAGGCAACAGACAATATTTTAATATTCTAGGAGAGCACTATGGCTCAGTGAAAAAAGCTGCTTGCTAACAAGCCTGAGTTGATCTATGGGTTCCTAATGGTGGAAGCAAGAACCAACTATGACCATCATGAACATTCACCCACATATACGTAAATAACACACACACACACACACACACACACACACACACACACAAATTAAAGTAGCAAAGTAATTTTGAAAGGTCTAAGAATGCCTCTAAGCTTTAAACATTCATTCAGTACTTCACTGTATGCAACAAACAGAATATTTGACTTACTTTGTTCACAGCTCACATTTTTTTTTCTTTTCCATTTTTTTTTATTAACTTGAATATTTCTTATTTACATCTCGAATGTTATTCCCTTTCCCGGTTTCCGGGCAAACATCCCCCTAATCCCTCCCCCTCCCCTTCTTTATGGGTGTTCCCCTCCCCCCATTGCCGCCCTTCCCCCAACAATCACGTTCACTGGGGGTCCAGTCTTAGCAGGACCAAGGGCTTTCTCTTACACTGGTGATCTTACTAGAATATTCATTGCTACCTATGAGGTCAGAGTCCAGGGTCAGTCAATATATAGTCTTTAGGTAGTGGCTTAGTTCCTGGAAGCTCTAGTTGCTTGGCATTGTTGTTCATATGGGGTCTCGAGCCTCTTCAAGCTCTTCCAGTTCTTTCTCTGATTCCTTCAATGGGGGTCCTGTTCTCAGTTCAGTGGTTTGCTGCTGGCATTCGCCTCTGTATTTACTGTATTCTGGCTGTGTCTCTCAGGAGAGATCTACATCCGGCTCCTGTCAGCCTGCACTTCTTTGCTTCATCCATCTTGTCTAATTGGATGGCTGTATATGTATGGGCCACATGTGGGGCAGGCTCTGAATGGGTGTTCCTTCTGTCTCTGTTTTAATCTTTGCCTCTCTATTCCTGCCAAGGTATTCTTGTTCCCTTTTAAAGAAGGAGGAAGCATTCACATTTTGATCATCCGTCTTGAGTTTCATCTGTTCTAGGCATCTAGGGTAATTCAAGCATTTGGGCTAATAGCCACTTATCAATGTGTGCGTACCATGTGTGTTTTTCTGTGATTGGGTTACCTCACTCAGGATGATATTTTCCAGTTCCAACCATTTGCCTATGAATTTCATAAAGGCATTGTTTTTGATAGCTGAGTAATATTCCATTGTGTAGATGTACCACATTTTCTGTATCCATTCCTCTGTTGAAGGGCATCTGGGTTCTTTCCAGCTTCTGGCTATTATAAATAAGGCTTCTATGAACATAGTGGAGCATGTGTCTTTTTTATATGTTGGGGCATCTTGTGGGTATATGCCCAAGAGAGGTATAGCTGGATCCTCAGGTAGTTCAATGTCCAATTTTCTGAGGAACCTCCAGACTGATTTCCAGAATGGTTTTACCAGTCTGCAATCCCAGCTCACATTTTAAAAAACTGATGATCATCTCAAGGAACGGGACTTTAAGTTTGTAGTACACTGTGATGATAATATCTGTAAACAACCACTACTTAAATTTTTCTAAAGAAGTATACTAGCTCATTATTTCATACCCATCTCATGTGGTACTCTTACTGAGTTTCTAACTCTTACTCAATAAGAGGTAGTGCTGAAAGGGACTTTTCTGGGAAGTCTTAACAGTGGACCAAGACTTAGGGCCACTGAGCTATGTTATCATCAACTCTTTAGTTCATCAAGGTGGATTAAACTTAAAGCAAACAAAATGAGATTTCATTGCTACGAGTTATTGGCTAAATCATTTCTTAAGAACAGTCACTACTTCTTGGAAGATCAGAGAGGGAAGCAGCAATAACTTCATAGGCTCAAAAGTCCATTTAGTTGTAGGTTAATGCACACACACACACACACACACACACACACACACACACACACACACACACACACACACAAACATACACAAGTCATCATAAATGTACTATTGTTTCTATATTTACTAACAAGGACATTGTCTTTAATATGGTGAAGAGATGAAGTATTATGTCAACTATTTTTCCACTTTATACTTTATATACCTGCAGTATTTTTCCTTGAAATTGAGGATTTGTTTTTTCTTTTCAAAAATAAGAAATTATCTCTTTTCAGAGATAAACGAGAATCAGATATTGTAAGTATGAAAATATGGCTCTTAGCTGGGGTTTTTTTGCTTTTGTTTTTGTTTTTTTTGCCATGAGGAAAGATATCAGAGAAAAATAGAAGAAGGAGAATGTTGATTTGATAAAGTTAGTGCTATTATATGTAAAATAAAACTAGAGTACATTTTCAATAAATCTAGATTTTTATCAGTAAAATGAAATAAATGTTTGTTTTAGAAAATTATCAGAGATGAGTAAAAAGAAAAACTATATCCCTGTAGTAGCAATGTTTTTAGTTTTCTGTCTTGGAGTGGATGTATCTTTGTAGCCCTTCGTGTTCATTCTTTCCTGATGAGAGTTCACTTTTCAAGAATTGCTAACAAGCTAGACACAGGCTAATGTGGAATATGACAGAGACAGAGTAAATATTTGTCGAATGAATGACTGCACCTGCTCATTATGTAATCTGTGAACAATTCAGGATTTGCAAGGTTTAGATAGTATTAAACATATTAAGTTGAAAGCCATTGTGATCTATTGCAAGCCATAGAATGCATCAAGACAGGATTGAGTTTAAATTTTAGTTAAGGAATTTAAGTTGGAATAATTTTAATAGGAAACAATATAAAATAAGCTGTGAAGTAAGTAGAATCTACAATAGAAACAAGACAATTAAGCACTGTTAGGAATGTATTTTTAACCCTAAGCTTCAAAGTGTGGAGTATCTAGGTATAAATTAAGTAATTCTGTTACAATTAAATCTTATTGATTATGCTATAATGAACACATTGTGGTTTATTTGTTTGGTTTGTTGGTTGATTTTTTTTTTGTTTTTGTTTTTTGTTTTTTTTGTTTTTGCCAAACAGAAAGAGCTACATTTACTTAAGATCGTCTTCTATACAGAGACAAAGTTTGGAGCAGAGACTGAGGGAAAGGCCATTCAGAGCCTGGCCCACCTGGGGATCCAGCCTATACACATACAGTCACCTAACCCAGACAATATTGCTGATGCCAAGAAGTACATGCTGACAGGAGCCTGATATAGCTGTCTGCTGAGAGGCTCTACCAGATCATGTCAAATACAGAGGCAAATGCTCACAGCCAACCATTGAACTGAGAGCAGGGTCCCCATTGGAGGAGTTAGAGAAAGGATTGAAGGAGCTAAAGGAGTTTGCAAAACCATAAGGACAACAATAATAACAACCAACCCAAGTTTCCAGGGATTAAACCACCATTCAAAGAGGACACATGGACAGACCCATGGCTCCAGCTGCATATGTAACAGAGGATGGCCTTGATGGGCACCAATGGGAGGAGACGCCCTTGGTCCTGCCAAGGCTTGACCCACCAATGTAAGAAAATATCAGGGCGGGGAGGCAAGAAGGGGGAGGTAGATGGGTGAGGGAACACCCTCATAGAAGAATGGGGAGGGGGAATGGGATAGGGGGCTTATGAATGGGAAACTGGGAAAGGGGACAACATTGAAATGTAAATGAAAAATATCCAGTAAAAAAAGAAAAAGAAAAACATCTATATACCTACAATCTCTCGGGATTCCGTGTTATAGCAAGCTTGGGAAAATTTGGTTTTGTGTTCTGGCTTTCTCATTCCCAAACAACTCAATCAAAAACTTGAAAAATACCATGTATATCCAGATCTACTTGGGTAATGTAAGTCCCTTCTCTTTTCATTTCTAAATTTTTATCCTGTATGATAAGGCGGGACACATCACCAAAGTTTAGGTAGACTGGACTAGATTAGTTTTTCCTCAGGTTCAAAAATTGAGACATTTTATTTACTTTCCTCAAGTCACAGGTCTCTAAAGAACCAACTTTGTGATCTCTTTTGAAAACAATTTTCTTAGCAACAGCTACCTTGCTCATTTGCTGGTTAGATGATCTAGTCATATTTTCATGACTGGTTTAAAAATATACAGAATACTAGCAATTAGATTGGGATATATATGATTTATAGAATGATTCTGCTAATTACTGGGTATTTGCATGATGCTGCTTTTGGATACAAAGGGATAGATGACACAGTCAAAGGGTCATGGTCCAGAATCTATGCCTAGATGATAATTAACATGATGCTTAAAAAATTCTAAGATTTCCACATTTCTTTATATTTCAGTTATTTGTTATCTCAGGTCTGTTTCCTCAATGTCCTTCTGGTGATGTATATCTTAATCCATTGCCTTCTGAGCCTCATTGTTTTTAGCAGTGAACACTCCTTAGATACCTTAGTGATGCCTCAGCACTGAATAACCCAGCACCATCTTCACACTAAGTTTTTCCTTTTAAATCAGTCAAAACTTTATATCCACATATCTATAAAACACTAGAAGCAAAAGTTAGCTCAACATCTTCTTCCCAATCTATCCTGTGGAATTCCATTCACCTTTAAAGGCTCCCCTTGTGAGTGGGAGACTACCAGATCCCCTTTGTTATTCACCTGTCCTTGGCTATCATTGCCTTTGTGGGTTTCACTTTCCTTAGGAAAACAGCTTGTAATTTGAAGGTAAATGTTTAGTTTGTAAAGAATTGTTTGAATAGCGCAGAACTCTTGATAGGTCTCTTGAATCTATCACTCCATAGCCTTGAACAGAGTATGTACTTTCTGCTTCTGCCTCTGTTAAATAATACGTACCAACTTAGGTATCATTTTCTCCAACAAGTTTCTCATAACCCACTTAGCTAACCTTTAGTATTTGGTTGTCTATGTGATTTCAGAGCAGCTAAAACACAGACTATTATAATGATCTTGTCTACTTTTTCACTTGTATCATCTATCATATAAATACTGTAAGGTTAAAGGCATCTATCAATCAGGAAAGAAGTTTTGAAACAGAAGCGTGTCAGTTGTGGAATGCATATGGAATAAAAACAAACTTCAGAACAAAGACTTCCTCCAAATTCAACATTGAATTATTTCCTTCTTACTTGGCCATAACCTTAAGTCCCAATAATTCATGGAGAGAATCAGAATGTATAATGTACTATATTAGTAAAATGAAAAAAAGAAAAACTTTAAATGTGTCAGCTTGAGGGTAAATAATACATTTCATTACAAGGTCTAGGACTACACTTAATGTCAAGGATAAAACGCTGACTCATGAAGCAGTTTCCCCAGAGTGCTATACACAGTGAATTCTGAGAGTTCTGGTAGCCTGTTTAGTATGTACTATAAGTACAAGCATAGCCCACCCAATCCCAGCTTTTCTGTACCTATGTCTTCTTGTTCATCCTTTCATCCCCTTATCTCACAATCAGACTTCCATATATCCCATCAGATACATTGAAAATGGCATTTGTCTCAAAATCCAGGACTTTACGTTCTGATAAGTTACGCGCTGCTTGCTGAAGTTAGTGAGCTTCTGTGTCTAGGAAGAATCTGTTCTACTTCCATCTAAGTAAACCTTTTCTACCCATATTCCCTTGCAGGCCATATTCCATCTTCTCTTCTTGGCACACTTCTATTAGAGACATCTAATAACATGCTTAAGAGTTAAGCTTCTGAGAGGTATTTTCATTTTACTTGCAACACATGGGCAAGAGAAATTTCTCTGGGAATCAAAATTACTGAAAGAAGCCACAAGCTGGGAATCGGTAAGATTAAAAATGTCAGAGAAATACTAATCAAAACGGTCTTGAGCTTCTACCTTACACCAATCAGAATGGCTAAGATCAAAACCTCAGGTAACAACACATGTTGGCAAGGATATGGAGAAAGAGAAACACTCCTCCATTGCTGGTGGGATTGTCAACTGGCACAACCACTCTGGAAATCAATTTGGAGGTTCCTCAGAAAATTGGAAATAGACCAACCTAAAGACCCAGCAATACCACTCTTGGGAATATACCCAAAAGATGCCCCCACCAAACCACAGGGCCACATGTTCTCCTATATTCACAGTGGTCTTATTTGTGGTAGCCAGAAGTTGGAAACAACCCAGATGTCCCATGAAAGAAAAAATGGATTCAGAAAATATGGTCTGTTTACACAATGGAATACTACTCAGCTAAGAGTGAGGACATCCTGAGTTTTGCAGGCAAATGAATCGAACTAGAAAATATCATCCTGAGTGAGGTAACTCATACCCAAAAGAAATGCATGGTATGTACTCACTAATAAGTGGATATTAGTCAAAAAAGGGGGGTACACAATACCCAAGATATCATCCACAGAACTCAAAAAGGTCAGCAAGTTAAAGGGCCCAAGTGAGGACGCCACAGTCCTACTTGAGAGGGAGAAGAAAGAAACCACAAGGAGGGAGGGAGGGAGGAACCTGGGAGGGAAAGGAGACGGAGTTGGGGCAAGAGGAGAACATGATCTGGTATTGGGTGGGGGAAAAGGACTGCAGCCCTTAGGGCCAGCAGAAAGAATGGAAACAGGCAACCTTGGGAAGTAGGAGGTTGGGAGGACCATCAAGAATGTACTAGAGACCTGGGATGTGAGAGAGTCTCAGGACTCAAAGGGAGGGATCCTAGATGAAATACCCTACAGTGTGGAGCGGGAACTCGTAGACCCACCTCCAGCAGAAAGACAGGGCATCAAGTGAGTGATGGGGTTGCCATCCCACAGTCAAAACTCTGACCCATAATTGTTCCTGTCTGAAAGAACTGCAGGGGTGGAAATGGAGAGGTGCCTGAGGAAAAGGAGGTTCAGCGACAGGCCCCAAATGGAATCCAGGTCAAAGGGAAGCCCCCAAGGCCTGACACTATTACTAAGGCTTTGGAGCGCTCACAAAAAGGAAGCTATCATGACTGCCCTCCAAAAGATCGAACAAGCAGCTGCAAGAGTCAGATGCAGATATTTGCACCCGACCAATGAACAGAAGCTGCTGATCCCTGTGGTTGAATTAGGAAAAAGTAGAAGAAGCTGAGGGGGGGGCGGTGACCCTATAGGAGGAGCAGCAGTCTCAATTAACCTGGACCCCCGAGATCTCTCAGACACTGAATCACCAACCAGGCAGCATATACCAGTTAATATGAGGTCCCCAATACATATACAGCAGAGGACTGCCAGGTTTGGGTTCAGTCAGAGAAGATGCACATAAACCTCAAGAGACAGGAGGCAAGGAGTCTGAGGTCTGGTGGGGGTGGGTGGGAAGGACATCCTTGTGAAGACCGGGGTGGGAAGGAGGTAAGTGATATGGAACAGTTGGCGGGTGGACTGGGAGTAGAATAAAATCTGGAGTGCAAAATAAATAATAATGATAAAAACACAAAAATAATAAATGCTAGCCTGACAGAGTTGGTGGCTTTATTTTTTTCATTCATTGTTTATGATAATGATGTTATTCTCCACTATTTATTAATAATTACATTTTATCTAATTAACTGAATGTAAAGCAAAAGTTGCAGTCCAAGACTTAGGGCTACAATGGTTGGCAAGACAAAACCATTAAGACCAAATCAGACCTGTGAATTTGTGATTTGCCCTGTAACTTCTAGTATATTGGCTAAATCCCATATCTATGTGTAAGAATAATTAAGTCCAAGAATGAAATGGACATGAAGACAGCAGTTTATCTCGAGGGCACATGAATCCCATCAGATTTTCAGCTAGACCATGAAGAATAAAAGCTTGTATTTTTCTACAGCCTGTCTCGTAGAAGGTTGGTCATCATGGGTACCTATTTGTTAAACAAAAGAAAAAATAATGAGCACAGACAATGATAGCAGAGCCTTTTTGTCTGAAGTCATAAGAAAAGAAAATGTTAATATTTATACACTAGTGAGTAAAGAGAATATAATGAATGCCATAGAAACGCAGACTTAAAAAAAAGACAAAATGATTTTTCATAATAAATATAATCACAACAAAATCTATAAGCATTTGAATGAATGGATGAATGGAAGGATAAGTGAGCCAGGAGAACAGATGGACACAATGCTCATGTGCACAAACGACCGCATTTTGCATGTGTTTTCTAGGATTAACTACTTTCCATAGGATGCCAAGTGCACATCGTAGGCTCACACAGCCTGGGACTCCAGCATGCTAAACAGAAAAGAATACACTACATTGTTTTCTTTGGAGGAACAGCTGCTGATCATAGGCTGTATCTCTTTTCTTTTCTAATATAATGACCATTGAGAGAAAACACAAACACGTCACAGAATTTAGCCATGCCAAATGGCTTGCCTTCTTTCTGGGCCTCACAAGGGGTTAGACTGCCAAAGAACACTGCTTAAATGTTCAAGGATTACCCAAGTCACTCTGAAATTGGTAAATGGTAGTGTGTATCATGTAGGCCAAAAAGGAGAGATCTGCTATAACAATCTTTCCTATTAAGGACAAATAACTTTTCCAAAAAAGCTCTGAAAGATAAGAGTAGAAAATGAAGAGATTACAATAAATTACAATGTGCTCATATACTTTTATGAAAAGAAAGGGTCATTATTTCAAGATTATATAGACCAAGAACAACTTAGTGAAACATTTTTGGTATTTTATATTTACCTTAAATACTCAGTGCACTGGCCACAAGTGAAGGTTCAACAGCTGTGTATGTAGAATGTTCAGAGGAAGGGTTGTCATTTCTCTTTGCCATCAAATGAAGCCTGATCTGTGAATGAGCTCTATTCTCAATTATTCCTTAGAAGCCTTTCTCAGATTAAAAAGTCTATGAACAGTAGCCCAATGCAGTAAAAACGGCATGAGGCTTGGAGTTCTATGGATTTGGATGAAGGCTGTGTTCATTTCTCATTGCCAGTTTAGCCAAGTCGTTTAAATGTCCCAAGACATTTGTCTCTGTAAGGCAACTAGAAAAACTAAAATGGGCACAGCATCTAGTACATCGTGAAGACAATAGAGTATGACATTTAAACAGAGCACCAATAATGATCTGGAAGTTAAACAATCGGGAAGCAGTGACAACCTGTTTACTGACCCTGAGTGAACATAGAAATCCAAGTTATCACTTTCATTGTTATTTTTGTTTACATGACTGGATAGGAACAGCTATGGTGAAAATCTTCCCTAGCTCTGAAATACACCTACATTTACATACATACATACATACATACATACATACATACATACATACATACATACATACATAATGTGTTATACCTAAACATAGGTCTAGGTTTCAGAACATACCTTCTTTCCTGTGTTTGAAAGATGATTGGAATATTATATACCAACAAGGATTCATACCTTAATGCTTTTACAAGGAATTAAAATCTCTCCAGTACACACCACTTGCCTCCACATATACCACATAGTACTCTGCAGAGATAGTCTCTTGCTACCAGGCCTCTAAGGTGGGGTAATAACCAAAGTGTAAGTTAAGGTAGTCTACAATAAAACTGTGGGAAGAAAGGGAAGAATCACCTATAACTTCATCCCACAAATATGAATCTAGTCCTGATTGATGCAAGTCCATGCTATTTATCTCCTCATGGAGGACATTTCTAAATGTCGTTGAAATCCAATCAGTCCTGCCATCTATTTACTACCTAAATCCAAATCTAAACCACTTAACACTTGGACTAGGACAAGTGGGTTCTAACTAGAGCTGTTGCCGCTGGTGCCAGTTGATATTCCTAAGCCAGTCAATCTATCACACTTGGGAAAACCCTTCACATTTTGTCAGCACCTTTAATGTATAACTTAAACTCCTCTACTAAAGGTGATCATGTTCTGCTATACTCTCAGGCTTCTACTGCCTACCCCTGTACCAGATCCCTAATGGGTATCAGTACCCTGTATTGTCCCAGGTACCCCAAGTCAGTCAGCATTCACCTAGCTCCTGGATTATGTCTATACTGGCATACATCCTAGGAATACATGCTGAAAAGATGACTGCCTTCATGATCTGGGATGTTTTTTCTTTCTTTTCTTTCCTCCTTTCCTAGCCCCGACCTTTCTACTACAATAATGTCTCCCTGATATTTCTCTCAAGCAAATTGTGACTTTGGAATGAATTAACAATAACCAAAGCTTTTAAAAATCACTTCTATGTATTGTGGGTATGTATTGTATATGGGGTGGCACATATATGCCACAGCACATGTGTGGAGATAGACGATAACTTGATGGATTTGGTTCTCTCTTTTGGAAAAGCCCCGTGGATTAAACCCAGGCTTTCGGAGCATTTACCCCTGAGCTATCTCTCTCAACCAGGGACCTATTCCATAGCTCTTGCCCTCTCCACTTACAGGCTACATTAAATGGTCCTATGTTCTTACCCACTGCTGCTGCATTTATTGTTACTGACTCTTTGCCTGTCTCTACCTGCCAAATTACAGTATCCTTGTAAGCAAAGGATATGATGCACTAGTTCACTAAAAGGTCTCCAGGCAGCACATAAACATGAAGGATCTATGCATGCACACTTATATGAAAAAATGAACAATAAATGGGTGAGCTTGAAGATACTTGTTATTACTTTTGACCTCAGCAAAAATGGCCAGAAACCTTTTATCATTTTTTTCAACAGAAAATGAATATAAATTCTCTGGTGTCTTTGTGCTTGACTGAGGAAATTCTGTGAGTTGAGACATAGGAAATATGAATACAGAGACATACAATAACATTGATGAACTTGGATCAATCATAGTTATTCATTATTTTCTGCCTGTGAGGCATACTATCCTCAGATTAAAGAGGGGAAAAAGATCTCTGAATCCCTTGCAGGGTAGTTTGGGGAAATAGCTAGCTAGCTGGTTGCTTAGAGAGAATTTCTCTGAATTTGATTTCTGTCAGCCCTATTAGACTGCACCTTCCAAGAAGAGCCATTTGTTTTTGAAAACAAGTTGTTCTCTGTGTTCTGCTGTTACTTAACTGACCAGCACCATCTGCTCTGCCGTTCTGCTCAATTTGAGTCAGGAGGGAAAGGATTCTTTCTGTTTGTACAGCCTGAGGAAAATGACAGGTTCCAAGAAAAGTGAAGAAGGTGAAAGATCCCTGTGGCCAGTCATGTATTTTATCCTGGGTCCTATTTTGTTAAGTCAGCGTGAGGATGAGAGTTGGCCCAGAGCCAAGGGTGATTCTAAGCTCCGTACTCTGGGCTCTGTACTCTCTATGCTGACATGCTATCCTAGGAATGCAAACTGATTGGATTATGCCTTTGTTTGGTTGTTACAGGTATCCTCCGTATGACATGTTTCAAATTCCAAATGTTTGGGGGAGATATAGTCAATTGGTTAATTATCTTATCAAGGGTATTTATAAAAGGATGTGAAATCTACCTATGCAATTTTGTGGGTTTGTATGTGTGTGGAGAGAGGACAGGCATGTAGTCCAGTGGCTGAGTGCTTGCTTTGCATGTACCAAAGATCCTGAATTCTACCCACCATAAAGGATAAAGGAATAAAGCAATTATTTGTCTTGGGTGCAACTAAGTCTTATGTATTTATGCAATAGAGAACACAGAAGGGGACGAATAGGCAGGTGGCAATAAGAAAATACATACACAAACTTATAAACCAGCAAATAAGGCAGAGCGCCTTCAAAATACTCCTAAAGCCACATATTGGTCAAAGCACTATTCTTTAGTTTCTGAACAAGAGGTTTTTTCTTGGAAACTAACAATGTAATAAAATATGAGCCCCAATTTCATATACTAACAACAACTTTCAAGTCTGGTTCCCACATCTCTAGAGATAACTGGTGCCAAGAGCTAAAAGAGTGAGAAGGGTTACCCATAGAGGCTTCTCTCAATTTAGCCAAAGGTTTACTTCCTGAGTTCCTGGTCTCCAGTCTGTCACCAACAGAGAGCACTCTGCATTATTCTTCTACCTCCCCCTCTCTCTTACTTACCTGCTTTTATACTGGAATTAAGAAGAGGAAGACTTCTTCCAACATAGAAACCTAGGAAACCCACCACCCTGCCAGGTTATTATTTTTTTATTAATCATTCCATTCATTTGCATCTCAAATAATATCCCATTTCCTGGTTACCCCTCCACCAACCTATTCTACATATGCCCTCCTCTTTGCCTGTATGAGGGTGCTCACCCACCCACCCACCTTCTCCCATCCCACCACTCCAGCATCCCCCTACACTGGAACATCAAACCTCCCTGGAACCAAGGGCCTCCCCTCCCATTGCTGTCACACAAGGCCATCCTCTGTTACTTGTGTATCTGGAAACAAGGATCCCTCCAGGTACACTCTTGGGTTGGTCGTCTAATCTCAGGGAGAACTGGGTGGTCAGGGAAGCATATGTTGACCTTCCAATTGGGTTGCAATCCCCCTCCACATCTCCAATCCTTCTGCCAGATCCCCGACCCGGTTCTCTGAGCTCTATCTGATGGTAGGCTCCAAGCATCCACATCTGCATTGGTCAGTTGCTGGCTGGACCTCTGATAGAACCTACATCTGAGGTTACTGTCAGCAAGCATCTCTTGACCACGGAAATAGTGTCAAGTTTGGTGTCTGTAGCCATGATGGATCCTCAGGTAAGGCAAGGCCAAGGATGACCCCTCCTTTAGACTCTGTTCCATTTTTTCCCCTGTTTTTCCTTTAGACAGGAACATTTCTGGGTTAAAAACTTGAAGGTGGGTAGGTGATCCCATTCCTTAAATGGGGACCATGCCTATCTACTGGAGGTGGTCTCTATAGGTACTATCTCCCCCTTCTCTGCATATTTAATCTAAAGTCATCCCCATTGGGTCCTGGGAGCCTCACATTTCCGTGGTGTCTGGGACCCTACACTGGCTTTCCCCAGGCCCTCATCTCCCTGCTACATATTTTTCTCCAATTTCCTGACCCTCTGCACCTCTTTTCCATCCCCTCCAGTTTCTGATACTGCCACCCCCTTTTTAACTTCCTATTTAAATTAACAAAATCAGGAATGAAAAGGAAGACATAACAGAAACTGAGGAAATTCAAAAAAAAATCATCAGATATTACTACAAAAGTCTACACTCAACAAAACCGGAATCAGGATGAAATGGATGATTTTCTAGACAGATACAGAGTACCAAAGTTAAATCAGGATCAGATAAACCATCTAAACAGTTCCATAACTCCTAAAGAAATAGAAGCAGTTATGAAAAGTCTCCCAACCAAAAAGCCCAGGGCCAAATGGTTTTAGTGCAGAATACTATCAGATCATCAAAGAAGATCTAATGTCAATATTTCTCAAATGATTCCATAAAAAAGAAACAGAAGGAACATTACCCAATCCTTTCTGTGAATTGTTACACTGATACCACAGTTGCACTGATACCTAAACCACAAAAAGACCAAACAAAGAAAGAGAACTACAGACCAAGTCTCCCTTATGAACATCAATGCAAAAATACTCAGTAAAATTCTTGCAAACCGAATCCAAGAACACATTAAAACAATCATCCACCATGATCAAGTAGGCTTCATCCAAGGGATGCAGGGATGGCTCAATGTATGTAAATCCATCAATGTAATCAATTGTAAACAAACAAAAAACCCCACATGATCATTTCATTAGATGCTGAGAAAGCATTTGACAAAATACAACACCCATTCATGTTAAAAGTATTGGAGAGATGGAGAGATAAGGAATTCAAGGTTCATACCTAAATATAACAAAGGCAATATACAGCAAGCCAATAGCCAACATCAAACTAAATGGAGAGAAACTCAAAGCAATCCCATTAAAATCAGGGACAAGACAAGGCTGCCCAATCTCTCCCTACCGATTCAATATAGTATTTGAAGTTCTAGCCAGAGCAATTAGGCAACAGAAGGAAATCAAAGGGATAGTTCTTGATTGTTGAATGTGTGTATGGAGCTGGATGAAAATGGAATGTGGCTGTTCAAGCCCAGCATAGGACAATCTGATTCTGTGGCACTAGCAGTGACTTTGATATGGAGAACAGAAGGGAAGAAATCTGGATGAGGGCTATTATCCAGAAGTGGTCTTTACTACTTTATAAGCATAATTCATGATATCCTATGAGGAAAGAATTTTATTCAATTTAGAAAGTTTCTTCCTCTAAAGAAATTAAAGTTTATATCTTTTTAATATCTCTTAGTTGTTTAAAGTGATAATAAAAAGCATTATACTAAAAAAAAACTATTATACTATACATCACTTTAGTCAACTGTGTTCCTTCTAAGAGTTAACAGATGATGAAAATTCTTTATATTTCACCCAGAATTCTCTAACGTTCTACCAAGTTCTCCAGGTATGTGATATATTTTCTTCATTTATAATATACAGAGTGTTATTTCAGACCAAGAGATGAGGGCATCTTTGCTTCACTCCACATAATGAAGATTTATATTTAGAGTATATGAGAATAGGAGGTACCAGAAATCTATCACGTCATGGTAACATTCAGAAAGGCATTACAGGTATCATCCTTGATCTGCAACCTCAAATGAAATTCTTGAGTCTGATGCTCTGACAGCTCAGTCACTCCTAATTCTACTTCAGAGTCATTCAAGTATTCCCAAGAAGCAGAATCTAGTTGACATGTAAGTACAGCAGCTTTATTGTAGTTCTCTGCCCAGATTACCACATGATCATCTGGGAACCCAAGATCCTTCCTAATACTCCATTCTCAAGTCTAGTCTATGGTGGCCAATGTCATACAATTCCTACAGAACATATAATGTTGACTGACAGCTGAGGTACGCCAATGCATGTTCTGCTTGTTTCCTTTTCTAGTAGTAAAAAGTGCAGAAACAAAAGACCAAGAATTGAAATGGTATATTCAATACCATAAAGTTCCATTATTTACAGTTAAATTTATGGTCCCACTTTCCCCACACAAACACTGTATTTGTAGTTTTGTTTTCTGATGGTTGTTCATAGAAACATTTACATCATTTTAGTGCTAAGTATTGATTCAGCAAAAATTAAACAAGCTTCTCTAACCACAAAAAAGGTAAGAGAAATAATAACAAAGAAAAATGGAAAACACACCACTAAATATTGAAAAACTAAAGAATATCTTAGGAAAAGAAAAGGGTATGCCCCAGAGATTAGAGTGACCTGCTGGTAAAAAGGCAATTATCATATCATAAATTTGAGAATTAATACCAAATCATGCATATGTCAAGGAGGAAAAACTGGAGTAGAACTTGCCTAACCCAGATTATATTATATTGGCAGGATGATCAAATGTCAATAAAAATGGGGAAAAATGATAAAAATGTTATGTATACTTCTGAAATCAAACAAAGGCTTGTGAGGTGTGTGTGTGTATGTGTAAAACTAGAATTAGGTCCAAGGCTTTCTCATCCATATATGATGTATTTAATAATGTGCTATTCTATCTTCTAAGAATTTTATCTTTGTTTTTGTTTTGTGTCTCTAGTGCTGGAATTGAATTTAACACTATATCCAGTAGGAAACTATCCTACTGGGCCACACCCAACACCTATGATGATAACACACTATTATTTATATACTGTGTATTATATTCCTTTAGTTCATTTGAAGTAAAAATTAATGTTGAAGAATCTTGGAAAGTAAAGATAATTTATTACAGTTTCTCTAACTTTTAAAATAATTTCATTTAATACTAATTTAATTAATTATTCCTATTTTAATTCTTTGAGAATTTTATATAATGCATCTTTCTCCCTACCTTGTCTCCTTATATTTCCATCTCCATTTCATAATTTCCCAAATATTATTCATTTGTCTAGGCTCATGGGTGTACCTGGTGCTTTCTATACACTCTTATCCATGTGACCACCCACTGGAGTGTGTTAGACGTACACACCCTGAAAGAAAACTAACTCTCATATTCTTAGCAACTGTCAATTACCAGGATCTCTTCATCTTCGTAGAGGTGGGACTTCATGTTCACCTCCCCTACTCCATGGTGAGATTTTGGGTGGCTTGAGCTTGCCCAGGTTTATGTCACTACCACTTTGTGGGGAATATAAAACATAATGATACAAAGCTAAAGGAGAAATAATGGAACAGGAAGGATTAAGTTGAGTAAGGGATGAGAGAGCAAAATACACAAGGGAACAGGGACCTGGATAACCTGACAGTAAAAGCCTTCTGAAAAAGCCATAACTCAGTTCCTTTAAAAAAAAAAATGAAGTGTACTCAATAAAACTTTCCAAAGAACTGTACTCAGTTTTGTTAGAATCTCAGATATTCTTTCCATATTTATTCTTTCTCATTTCAAGTAATATTTTATTAGAATCTATAATCACTATAACAAGAACAGATGGCATAAACTGGTTTCGAAGCAGACACAATTGACTCTTAAGTAGAAAACTCAACCAGAAGGAGCAATGTGCAAGCACACAACAGAGGAACACCCGTTGCTATAGATGCTAAGATGCTAATGGCATTAGGCAATAATTAAGAAAGAAAGCAGAGAATGTCAATTAAGTTGTCAAGACAAATGCACAGATATTGAATAAAAGAGTCTCTACCACAGTTGTATATTCTTAAAAAGATACTGTTTTGTACAGTATGAATACCAAGAAGACATCTTATGGCTATGAAAGGCCACACTGAAGTATTCTCACACATTGTTTCTCGTTATATGAATTCTTAAATATATACAGCATGGAGAACTTGTGGCCCAGAGAAGACCCTCTTTACAAAACATTTATTAGAATATAAATTTGTTTTGAAAGTTCTCCTGTCCATTTGAGACATTCTTTGTTTTTTGACAGGATCATGAGCACAATATACTTCCTTGGCTAATATTCAATTGTTTATGAGAAAACAAAACCACATGGAATCTTAGAGTAAAAATAAATAAAATAAAAATTCAAGCAAGAGTTTAAATTCCAAATGTCAAGTTAAAGATCATATTCTAAGATGAGTGACCAGGTTTACTCTCCTGCCTAGATGTGTCATGTAGAAGTCTTTCCATTGAGTATGGGTCTAGTTCTAGGCATATACTAGATGGCTACACCATGATAATGACACATTATATAATGTTTCTGGCTTTAAGGAATTAGCTGCCTAGGGGTTGGGGATTTAGCTCAGTTGTAGAGCACTTGCCTAGTAAGCACAAGGCCTTGGGTTCGGTCCCCAGCTCCGAAAAAAAAAAAAAAAAAGAATTAGCTGGCTGTCTATGGCTAGGATATTAGAACGGTTTCTAGGGTTAAACTAACCCCTGGAAGAGACAATAAGAAAACTAAAACTGTAATCCTGAAACCATAAAGAAATTAATTTGGCCAATAACTTATAAGTAATTACAAAAGGTCCAAAGCCTCTGGAGAGAAGTGTTTCGTAGTCTGTTGATTTTAGCTCTGGGAAATACTGAACAGACGAAGCAGGAAATATACCCAGATTCAGAGAAGCAGAAGCTTTGGCTAATACATTTGTACTCTCTCAAGCCAATAAGTTTGCAGTGAAATTATACACTGCAATTGTAAAGGGCATCCTCATTAATGGAAAAACTTAGATGACTATAAAGAACTTTGGTAGATATCATACATTAGAATATTCTTTCTGAAGATTATCATCAGCAACTTCTACCTCTGACAATTTCTAGTCTAATTCTTTAAGCAAACAGTTTCAATACATCTATTTGATGTGTCCATAATTCTGTGGTAATTCTTGAATGAACCAGCTTCTAGGAAGACAGGGGTTTCCATTAAGCAGATATCTCTGTTAAATGAACATTTTTATGGATGCTGGGAGAGATTTTCAAAAGAGACCAAAATGCAAACTAAGGAATAACTTTAAGAAATGCTTGTTGCAACCAACTTGTGTCTTAAAGAATATCTTGTAAAACAAATGAAGAACCTTTCAGCACAGAGGCATTTCTGATACATCTTGAAAAAATTATGGTCCCTACTTTGTCATCAGCTAGTATTTTTTTTAAAAAATATATGTGTGTATATAAAATAGGGAAATGATGGCCAACTTTCACTTATTAAAAATAATATTATTCCTTTCACATAATTGAGAACATGAACAATTGTGCCAAAATTTTGTAATGATAAGTATCAGTCACTTTACTACTGACACACAGATTTTGGGTATTCTATTTGTACAGAATATTACTGATTGCATAGCATAGCATGCTTTAGAATAACAGTAGAGAGAAAACAATTAGCCAACATAGTTTCATTTCTTAGCTGAGGAAACAGAACATTTTACCTTTTTCTTAATCCCAATGTCAGTCCAGATACCCAATTTCACAATCTCCTGAAATTACAAATGAAACAAATTTACTATTGATAGCAGAGGAAGTATAGCCACATAAGGAGAATCAAATACATAGTGGAAATCCAATTCTATGTTGTATAATTGATGTATAATATATGGTGTCTCTAACTTAATGAATTAGCCAGTTAAGGGCCTTTCACACTTTACTGCTCTACTATTGAGTCGGGTAATTGTACACGTCAGCAAGGACAACATTATGGCTTCAAAAACCCATGTCCTAACTCGGTAGTTAAATTTGCTCTTTATCTGCACTAAGAAGACATTTGATAGGTTATTGAAAGGATCAAGAACCTCCTGAATGATTCAAGTGAAAGCCACTGCCACCACCACTTCTATTATTGGTAGCATCTACCTCTCACACTGAAAACTAAACTCCAGCCATTCGTTCACGAAACAAATACTTTCTTAAATGCATGCGTAATACAACCAGTCCCAATAAGTAAATGAATGCTACCCTTGAGTATTAGGATTTAATAATAATTTCCAAAATTGTAGTAGTACTGATTCTGAAGGTTTGGGGGCTTTAAAATGTCCTTAAAGCTTTTTGAAGAGTTAAGTGTAAATGAATAAAAACCATATGTAAAAAGTTCTCTTGAAGTACATGTGGGTTTAAAACTTGAGAGAAAAAAGACTTGGCATGTATTAGCTTCGTGACCTGCCAAACCCAAGGCATTTGAAAACACAGCTAAAGACTGAGAGAATCCAAAATCTGGTAAGGTTCATCTGTCCTTCAAAGAACACATAAGACTAAAATGACTCTTTAAAGGTTTAAGTGTGGATATTCTTCTAAAATACTGAATGCGTATAACCTGCTGCTTTTTAGCACTCAAAGTCACACACACAAATACATACACAGGTATGCGTACAAATACATTTTGGCTTACACTAAAGTCAAGCTTCAGTAAATATCAACCACAAATGCCCCCTTTTAACATTAGCAATATAAGCTAAAAACATGCACAGATCCCCAGTCACACACCACACACGGCATGGCTTTAGGATGGAAGGGATATTCAGTAGTGACAAATCTTATTAGTTACCATTTATAAATCCTTCAGTGATGTGCCATTATCCATCTACATCACATTAAACCTGGGTGTTCTGAGCTTTTGATGTCTTTCTGAACTAGTTTTTATTTGAGAGCTTTTATTTCTTAATTCTTTCTTAGGTGTATATATGCTATGACAAGACCAAGCTAATTCCCACCCCACTACCTACAAGAAGACATCATTTCTACCTTTCTTATTGTATAGTTGCTCTCTTCCTTATCTTTTGTGCCTAGATTCCCATCCATCAACACTTATAAAGGTTCTGGTCATGCATAGTCTACCATCAAATACCAAATTATCAATCCCCTAAAATATCAACCACACTGAAATCTCTAGAAAATCATTTGAGGTCTCCATTCGGTCTACAATCACCAGCTTAGATCACTCAGCATTATGAAAGTAAGGGAAAAAAATCTCACCAATCTTTTCTCTTACTGATTCCAAGGGTCCTGAACCAGGGGCTATCACAAAAGCTGTAGCCTGTACATGGGATATGTTCTACTAGCTGAACTGCCTTATCTGGTCTCATGGGGAGAAGAAAAACCTAGCCTTGCAGAGACTTGAAGTACCAGAGGGTATGGAGAAATAAATACCCAGGAGCCCACACCTGCCCTGAGTAGAAAGGGAGGGAGTGACTGGGAGGGGGGCAGTGAGCAGGATCTAAAGAAAATAAGTTAAAAGATTAAATAAAAATAGGACCAAAGATTCCAGGTAGACATCAAATATAGCATTAATTCCTTCATTACTAAATCTCAACTAGTGAAAACTGCATGTTTTCAATCTTAGTGGCAGAAAGTAAAGATAAAATAAAGTAACTCAGTGAGCTAAAACTTTAATGCATGGGACATATTGGGGAAAAGAAACAGCATAGAATAGAATCCCTGTTACAAGACTTCAGTACCTGACTAATAAGGTATTGTGAATGAAAAAATGGAAATATTGCATAGATGGGCTTAATCTAGCATGTGCAATATAGCCCTGGTTGATTCAAGACCATTATGCTGAGGATCCCGTCTGCCCTGTTAGCTTTGTCCTTTTCTCCTCCCCTTGCAATGCTCTGATTCAGCCATATGCTTATGGGTGCATGCATATATCATATTAGTTCATGCCTCTGTCCTATGAAAACATTTGTGCTTTGTTAAATTCCATATCATTCATACTTTAAACACTCACCCTAGACATTCCTTTTTGTGAACATTTCTTTAGACTTTTGGCAAAGCTGACTCTTGTCCCCACCTGCTTTATTAATTACTAGAGCATAATCTTTGCTAATATTTAACATAATGGCTTGAGACTTCAAATTCGTACAACACTATTCACCCAGAGGTGTGTGCACTCGTTGGAAACAGAAGCCACATCTAATTTTATTCACCTCTGTTACCTACATTTGGTGTTTGCAATAATAACACAGGTAACATAAGATAAATACTTTTAATGTAAAGAATAAATAGCCTTATTTGATATACTGGCTTCTCTGATTTTGGAATACACTGAGAATTAAATGGCAGTGACACAGCAGGAGACTAACTTCATGATGATGAAGGAGCAAATTGAGGAAATTGGATGCAATAACAGAAACAGTAGGATATACGTACAGTTCTCTTACAAGTTCATAATCCAGTATAACCACTAATTTTAACATGCAGAAATAATGGTAGATTATAAAATATAAAAGGTGCTATTCTGCTCTGGCTATATTTACTCATATTATTAAAAGGGTGAAATGTCATTAGCAAATCATAGCTGTGGTATACTAAAACCCAAAGGATCAGTCAATTACAATTGTTATCTTTCTTAGACTTTAGAGAACCAAATAACTCTATTAAAAAATGAAGTACAGAGCTAAACAAAGAATTATGAATGAGGAATCTCGAATGGCTGAGAAGCACTTAAAGAAATGTTCAATATCCTTAGTCATCAGGGAAATGCAAATCAAAACAACCCTGAGATTCTGTCTTACACCAGTCTGAATCAAAACTAACATCAAAAACTCAGGTGACAGTAGATGCTGATGAGGGTGTGGAGAAAGAGGAACACTCCTCCATTGCTGGTGGGATTGCAAGCTGGTACAATCATTCTGGAAATCAGTCTGGAGGTTCCTCAGAGAATTGAAAATAGTTCTTCCTGAGGACCCAGCTATATCACTCGTGTGCATATACATAAAAGATTCTCTAACTTAAAATAAGGATGCATGCTCCACTATGTTCATAGCAGCTTTATTTATAATAGCCAGAAGTAAAGAACCCAGATATCCTTCAACAGAGGAATGGATACAGAAAATATGGTACATTTACACAATGGAGTACTATTAAACTATTAAAAACAATGACTTCATGAAATCTGCAGGCAAATTGATGGAACTAAAAAATATGATTCTCAGTAAGGAAATCAAGTCACAAAAGAACACACATGATATGCACTCACTGATAAATGAATATTAGACAAAAAGAATCTCAGAATACAAATGATACATCTCACAGACCATATGAAACCCAAGAAGAAAGAAGACCACAACAAAGTGTAGATGCTACAGTCCTACTCACAAGAGGGAAGAAAATAATCTCTAGAAGTAGAGGGAGAGAGGGATCCTGGAGAGAAAGGGGAGGCTGGTTCAGATAATGGAGAATATGGGAGGAAAGTACAGAAGGTCAGGAATTTGAAAGGAAGTGTGTAGCAGTGGGGAAAGGGACACTGAGAGTAGCCACTAGAAAGTCCCAGATGCCAGGGACCCAAGAGATTCCCAGGAGCCAAAAGGGAGGACACTAGCTGAAATACCCACCAAAGGGGAGAGAGAATCTGTAGAGATCATATCTAATGGATAGGCATGGCTACAGGTTGAGGGATGGGACCATCCATCCACCTCAAAAATACTAATTCAGAGTTCTTCATGTCAAACCTTCTTAAAGGGGGGGAGGGAACAAAAATATTCATATGAGGGGATATGGAGGCAAAGTTTGGAGCAGAGACTAAAGGAATGGCCTTTCAGAGCCTGCCCCACAGGTGCCTCATATAAATACAGCCACCAGAACTAGAAAAGATTGATGAAACTAATCAACAGAACCAAAAGCTGGTTCTTTGAGAAAATCAACAAGATAGATAAACCCTTAGCCAGACTAACAAGAGGACACTGAGAGTGTGTTAAATTAACAAAATCAGAAATGAAAAGGGAGACATAACAACAGAGTCAGAGGAAATTCAAAAAATCATCAGATCCTACTACAAAAGACTATATTTAACAAAACTTGAAAATCTGGAGGAAATGGATAATTGCCTAGACAGATACCAGATACCGAAGTTAAATCAGGAACAAATAAACCATTTACACAACCCCATAACTCCTAGCGAAATAGAAGCAGTCATTAAAGGTCTCCCAACCAAAAAGAGCCCAGGTCCAGATGGGTTCAGTGCAGAATTCTATCAGACCTTCACAGAAGACCTCATACCAATATTATCCAAACTATTCCACAAAATTGAAACAGATGGATCACTACCGAATGCCTTCTATGAAGCCACAATTACTCTTATACCTAAACCACACAAAGACCCAACAAAGAAAGAGAACTTCAGACCAATTTCCCTTATGAATATCGATGCAAAGATACTCAATAAAATTCTTGCAAACTGAATCCAAGAGCACATCAAAACAATCATTCATCATGATCAAATAGGCTTCATTCCAGGGATGCAGGGATGGCTTAATATATGGAAAACCATCAATGTAATCCACCTACATAAACAAACTGAAAGATAAAAACCACATGATCATTTCATTAGATACTGAGAAAACATTTGACAAAATTCAACACCCCTTCATGATAAAAGTCCTGGAAAGAACAAGAATTCAAGGCCCATACCTAAAAAAAGGAAAAACCATATACAGCAAACCAGTAGCTAATATTAAACTAAATGGAGAGAAAATTAAAGCAATCCCACTAAAATCAGGGACTAGACAAGGCTGCCCACTTCCTACTTATTCAATATAGTTCTCGAACTCCTAGCCAGAGCAATCCGACAACAAAAGGAGATCAAAGGGATACAGATTGGAAAGGAAGAAGTCAAAATCTCACTATGTGCAGACAATAGGATTGTATATTTAAGTGATCCCAAAAGTTCCACCAGAGAACTACTAAAGCTGATAAACACCTTCAGCAAAGTGGCTGGGTATAAAATTTACTCAAATAAATCAGTAGCCTTCCTCTACACAAAAGAGACACAAGCTGAGAAAGTAATTAGGGAAATGACACTCTTCATAATAGTCCCAAATGATATAAAATACCTTGGTGTGACTTTAACCAAGCAATTGAAAGATCTGTATAAGAACTTCAAGCCTCTGAAGAAAGACATTGAAGAAGATCTCAGAAGATAGAAAGATCTCCCGTGCTCATAGATTGGCAGGATTAATATAGTAAAAATGGCCATTTACCGAAAGCGATCTACAGATTCAATGCAATCCCCATCAAAATTCCAACCCAAATCTTCATAGAGTTAGACAGAACAATTTGCAAATTCATCTGGAATAACAAAAAACCCAGGATAGCTAAAACTATCCTCAACAATAAAAGGACTTCTGGGGGAATCACTATCCCTGAACTCAAGCAGTATTACAGAGCAATAGTGATAAAAACTGTATGATATTGGTACAGAGACAGACAGATAGATGAGTGGATTAGAATTGAAGACCCAGAAATGAACCCACACACCTGTGGTCACTTGGTTTTTGACAAAGGAGCTAAAAGCATCCAATGGGAGAAAGATAGCATTTTCAGCAAATGGTGCTGGTTCAGCATGTAGAAGAATGCAGATCGATCCACTCTTGTCATCCTGTACAAAGCTTAAGTCAAAGTGGATCAAGGACCTCCACATCACACCAGACACACTCAAACTAATAGAAGAAAAAGTGGGGAAGTATCTGGAACACATGGGCACTGGAGAAAATTTCCTGAACAAAACACCAATGGCTTATGCTCTAAGATCAAGAATAAACAAATGGGATCTCATAAAACTGCAAAGCTTCTGTAAGGCAAAGGACACTGTGGTTAGGACAAAACGGCAACCAACAGATTGGGAAAAGATCTTTACCAATCCTCCAACTGATAGAGGGCTTATATCCAAAATATACAAAGACCTCACGAAGTTAGATTGCAGGGAGACAACCCTATTAAAAATGGGGTTCAGAGATAAACAAAGACTTCACAGCTGAGGAATGCCAAATGGCTGAGAAGCACCTAAAGAAATGTTCAACATCTTTAGTCATAAAGGAAATGCAAATCAAAACAACCCTGAGATTTCACCTCACACCAGTGAGAATGGCCAAGATCAAAAACTCAGGTGACAGCAAATGCTGGCTAGGATGTGGAGAAAGAGGAATACTCCTCCATTGTTGGTGGGATTGCGGACTAGTACAACCATTCTGGAAATCAGTCTGGAGGTTCCTCAGAAAATTGGATATTGAACTACCTGAAGACCCAGCTATACTTCTCTTGGGCATATACCCAAAAGATGACCCAATATACAACAAAGACACATGCTCCACTATGTTCATAGCAGCCTTATTTATAATAGCCAGAAGCTGAAAAGAACCCAGATGCCCTTCAACAGAGGAATGGATACAGAAAATGTGGTACATCTACACAATGGAATATTACTCAGCTATCAAAAACAATGACTTTATGAAATTCATAGGCAAATGGATGGAACTGGAAAATATCATCCCGAGTGAGGTAACCCAATCACAGGAAAACACACATGGTATGCACTCATTGATAAGTGGATATTATCCCAAATGCTTGAATTACCCTAGATGCACAGAACACATGAAACTCAAGAAGGATGACCAAAATGCAAATGCTTCACTCCTTCTTTAAAAGGGGAACAAGAATACCCTTGGGAGGGAATAGGGAGGCAAACTTTAGAACATAGGCAGAAGGAACACCCATTCAGAACCTGTCACACGTGTGGACCATACATATACAGCCACCAAACTAGATAAGATGGATGAAGTAAAGAAGTGCCGGCTGACAGGAACTGGATGTAGATCTCTCCTGAGAGACAGTCAGAATAAGGCAAATACATAGGCGAATACCAGCAGCAAACCACTGAACTGACAACGGGACCCCCGTTGAAGGATTCATAGAAAGGACTGAAAGAGCTTCAAGGGGCATCAGACCCCATATGAACAACAATGCCTCCAACCAGAGCTTCCAGGGACTAAGCCAAAGACTATTCATGGACTGACCCTGGGCTCCAGGTGCATAGGTAGCAATGAATAGCCCAGTAAGGGCACTGGTGGAAGGAGAAGGGGAAGCCCTTAGTCCTGCCAAGACTGAACCCCCAGTGAATGTAATTTTTTGGGGGGGAGGGTGATAATGGGGGAGGATAGGGAGGGGAATACCCATATATAAAGGGAGCAGTAGGGGTTAGGGGGATGTTGGCAGGGAAATGTAATTACAATTGAAATGTAAATAAGAAATACCCAATTTAATAAAGATGGAGGGGAAAAAAAGAAATGCGTGCTGGCAAGAATCAGAGAGACACAGTCAGAGCATGTCAAATATAGAGGTAAATGCTAGAAGCAAACCACTGAATTGAGAATGGGAGCTCTGTTGGAGGAATTAGAGAAAGGATTGGAGGAGGTGAAGGGGCTTGAAGCCCCATAAGAACATCAATGCCAACCAACCAGAGCTTCCAGGGACTAAACCACTACCGTATGGCTATACATGGACTGATCCTGGGCTCCAACTGCATATGTAGCAGAGGATGACCTTGTTGGGCACCAATGGAAGGAGAAGCCCTTGGTTCTGCCAAGGTTGGGCCACCAATGTAGGGGAATGTCGGGGGTTGGGGGGAAGGAGAGGTGGATGGGGAGGGGAACACTCTTATAGAGGAAGGGAAGGGAGATGGGATAGGGAGCTTGCACCTGAAAAACCTGGAAAGGCAATAACATTTGAAATGTAAATAAAAAAATCTAGTAAAAAAAGGAAATGCAGGAAGAAACACTGGAGCAGAGGCTGAAGGAAAGGCCATCCAGAGACTGCCCCACCTAGGGATCCATCCTATATACAGACACCAAACCTAGACACTACTGCTAATGCCAAGAAGTGCTTGCTGGCAGTAGCCTGGTATAGCTTTCCCCAGAGAGGCTCTTTCAGAGCCTGACCAATACAGATGTGGATGCACTCAGTCACCCATCAGAATGAGCATGGAGACCCCACTGGGGAAGTTAGGGCAAGGAAATAGCTGAAGACATTTACAACTCCATAGGAAGAACTACAGTATCAACCAACCAGTTACCCCAGAGCTCCCAGGGTCTAAACCATCAACCAAAGAGTATACATGGGGGACCCATGACTCCAGCTGCATACGTAGCAGAGTATTGCCTTATTGAGCATCACTGGGAAGGGAGCCCCTTGGTCCTGTAAAGGCTGGATGACCAAGGGTAGGGGAATGCTAGTACACTGAGGCAGGAGTGTGTGGGTCGATGGGTGGATGGGGGGATGGGGGAGCACCCTTACAGAGGGTGGGGAAGGAGTGAGAAGATAGAGGGTTTGTGGAGGGGAAACTGTGAAGGGAGATTACATTTGAAATGTAAATAAGTAAAAAAGCAAAAAACTTGCTATCTTTCTGTTCTCTAGCCTGACACATTCTAGCTTCCTATGCAGGACCATCACAATTGATAGAGTCTCTATTGCAAGTTTGTTTCTTCTTTCTGGAGACACAAGTTTCTGATTTGCTGATATTAAAGAAAGACCAGGAGAAACAGACCAAGCACAATATGAGAATATGAGAATGAACTCTTATCACTCTATACCTGGCTGATGTTTACAGATGGTTCTGTCCCTAAGAGGGATGTCATTATCATTGGAATACTCTTTCCATCATCAGTGATATCCTCTATTTGAAGGGTCTTTAATGACAAAGAAATCTTTAAATTTACGGGTCTCATAATTATGTTTTAGATTCAGTTTTTTGTTGACTACCTTAATTATTCTTTCATGGACAGTAGAAATAGGGCTGGGCAGAGAAATAAAGTTGGGAAGATTTATATTACTCATTGGTTCTAGTATACTAATATAACTAGGTTTCAGACAGGCTAATAGCATTCGTGACCTTGGACACATTCTTAAATCTCTCTAACTCTAGGCTAATTCATTATTAAAAGTAGTATTAGTGGTTGCTTTGTCAATAGGATGGCTGTAAAGATTTAATTAATGTATATTACACACACAATAAGCATTCAGAGTCATCTATTCGCAAGTATTCTTTATTTACTATCTCAAATTGGCGTATTTGTTTTGTATCTGAAAATAGGAGACATGTATATGAGAACTCTGTTCTTGTGATAGCAAAAAATGATCAGTGTTGTGAATTTAGACCATTTTCAGTTAAGTACAGAACAAAATGTAGCCTATGCTGTCTCTTCATCTCTTTTAGTCAATAGTTCTCAGGGAGAATCATTGGACTTCCTGGGGAGAAATACAAGAAGACAAGTTTTATTATAGGAATCCATTTAAAGCATCTACAAATCCCACTGTTATTGCCATCACACGAGGATATGCTAAATGAGTAGGAAAATGTACTTTTTAACCAAATATAGGAAGTCTCAGAAAGCCACACGGTCAAAATATTAAATGTATGGTTTTGTTGTAAAGGAAAGGTAAAGAATAAGAAGGAATAATACAGTTTAGAATGTGCTGAACATGTTGTTTAAAGAGTGGTAAGGGTTTCTATTCTCTTCTTCTAATTATACAATAATACCATGCTTTATTGAAAGAAATAGCTGAGATTAAATATATTTTACATAGTCAGTTAGTAGCTACATGAGAACTGACAAAGTCAAGAGCAACCCTATTAAATTTTGCACAGGAATTTTATGAATTGTCTCCTATGAATATACGTTAGCTGTGGGGAAAGGCAAAAGCCATGAATCAAACTCAGAATGGGTAAATAATCTAGAATATTAAGAAAATAAGTAAAAAAGCCATTGGGCAATGGAACACAAAATATATAGAAAAAAATCAAGATGAGAAATCAAATTATACAGCATTAGGAAAGTTCAGGTCAAAATTAGCCAGTAATAGATAACCAGGGACCAATGATCTATGATACTTCAAATTAATAAAAGCCACCAACATGAAAGGAATTGAGTGCACATACAAAAATATTCATATTCGATGTGTACGGATTACTTACTAAATCTCTTTCTGTAGTAGAACACATGCATGCACACCATTAAAAATACACACAAATACATTCTGTGATAAAATGTGATTTTCCTCTCACTTTAGTCTTGTAAATATGTTATAGATATAATCTCTTGATTTATTTCTCTCTGCTTTCTGGAAGTTTTTGAAAGCAGTGTCTAGAGGATTATTCTACACACTTGTTTGTTGTTAGTCATGATTACTTCCTATGTAGGCTTTCTCATAAGTAACCTGTCATTTTTCACAAGCCCCAAAGCTAGCAAAATGGGCTGGTGGGGCTTTGTAATTATATGAACAATGAAAAGGAAAGAGAAAGAGGAAGAATTCACTGTGATTAGGCCATGTCATTCAGTTTTTGTACAGCAAAAACTCTCTATGGCTCTCTATGGCTCTCTATGGCTCTACCATCATCTGAGATTATGGCTCAAACCAGAAGACGGCAGGTAGATCAGGTTATAAAGAACCTCTCTTTGGGGCTGGAGAGATGGCTCAGTGGTTAAAAGTGCTCTTCCAGAAGTCCTGAGTTCAATTCCCAGCAACCACATGACGGCTCACAACCATCTGTAATGGGATCTGATGCCCTCTGCTGGTGTGTCTGAAGACAGCAATAGTGTAATCACGTACATAAAATAAATAAATCTTAATGAAAAAAGAAATCAAGACCCGATTAAATCAATTAAATGCACCAGAATGTAAAGTATTTGCCAGTTTGATCCCTCATACTGAGATATAGCAAACAGAGTTCAACGAGCTAAACATCCCTTCAAACTCAGAAATATAAAGATTCTTCTTTTCATCCCAAGCTCATGGGACTTAGAATATACCATGATAAAAAGCTAAAGACAGTTTCTTACTGTTTCCTTCCAATCTACCTCTTGGGATTTATATATCAATAATTGTTACTGATTGTCATCTGCAAGATTCCCCCTACAACCCGAAAGCTTTCATTAGTCATAGACATCTCACAAAGAATTACTCAGTTCCATGGATTACTAGTTGCTCTGCTTCCTGCTCCATCGAAAGATTTTACTGAAATTTAAGAAGAAAAAAAAGAGGGGGGGGATTGACTTTAATTCTAATAATCCTTTAAGAATTATATTACTTCTATAAATTACCTGAATACTTAATTCATCTTTAAGAACATGGGTTATTTGCTCATATTTTTGGAAAGAATACTAGTAGTTTAGTGAAGTAAGAGACTTTTAAAGGATCATTTCTTCTGGTACTAAATGGGACCCCAGAGAACAAAAATAGCTTCCAAGGAACTCATTGCAAAGTACTTAGCATTGAGGGAATTGGGTTCATAATTAATTCTTTCCAGCCCTGAGAGACTTCTACAAAATTATCTTCCTCAAAAGTGAATTCATTTTTCCCTCAGTGGTAAATTGTATGTTGAAGATTCTAGATACAATTTAGTATAGGGCAAAGGTTTAATGTACATTTATGGCCAAATAGACTAGTATGAAAGATTCTATTCTATAACTCTGTACAATTGAGAGCACACTTTTAAGAGTGAGGTCATTAATTTTATAAGTTTGTAAACAAAACAATGATAATATTATGCCCATAATTTATTGGGGGTATTAAGCTAAACATATAAACCAGATTGCTCTGTAAATAAAAGCAAGAGTTTTAATAGAGCAAAATTGAGAGATGAGAGATGATGGTGATCAAGAAAAGGTGGAAATCAGATTCTCTTGGTATGACTTAATCATGATTTCCTAGATGTCTTAGATGGAATCTTTACATCAAAGATTATTTGCAGTGTGATATGGAGATATTTTCTAAATTTAACAAGGTTCTCAGATGTGGTGCAATTGATAAGGATCCTTCCTTCTAAGTGTTGTACCCACAACCCCCACGGAGGTACAAAAGGGATCGATAATTGATACTTGATCACACACACACACACACACACACACACACACACACACACACACACACACACAGAGAGAGAGAGAGAGAGAGAGAGAGAGAGAGAGAGAGACAGACAGACAGACAGGCAGGCAGGCAGGCAGACAGACAGACAGACAGACAGAGACAGAGAGGAGAGAGATCCTATGAACCAGTAGTACTTATGAGGTATTGTTACTTGAGCCCAAAGTCATTCCTATCAATACTGGGTTATTGTGAGGCTAAGTACTAATACTACTATAAAATAGGCTGGTGGGGCTTAGTAATCCCACCAGTGTACTCAGTCATATCATGTTCTGTTCAGATTCCCTTTCAGGACTAGTTGTTCAAAAGTCACATGGAACATACAACTGTATGTAATAGTCTTTTTCTAGGAAGTTTTCTGTACTGAAGCTAGCAGCTTTATATAAAATTAAGTTAATATCAGGCAAACATTTTGGGCATGACTACAAAGACTCATCCCTTTTTATCAACATGGAGGTATACCTATATAAGGTTTATTATTATACTTATATCTTTTATGTTTATATCTTTTGTTTTCTTATAAGGAATCTCCTCTGCTTTATGCATGAGAAAGTGTTGATAGCCCATCAGTTCTTGGGGGGTGGGTGGCACTTGAGGGCATAAATTGTCAAGTTTCACTGTGTTGAAAGTTTCTAGAATATGGGTTGCTCAAATAGGGGAACAGTGGCCCTAGCAAGAATATTGAGGTCACTCTGTTAGATATGACTTCAGTTCCATTATTTAATTCAGGTACTTAACTTCTTTGGGTAAAGAATTATTCACTTTTAGGGGTGTTCTCCCAAACCTAGATAACTCTTATGATTAAACCTTTTCTGGTCAACCTTTTCCTGAAGGAATCTTCTGGAAATCTCTAATACCATCTTAATTTTTACTCCATGATGATACACAAGACAGATGATATTCATAGCTACGCTGATACACACATATCATTTTATTCTGATTTCCTGGCATCCCGTAGTTACTTTTACTCTTTAAACATATCATTGATATTTTTTATCAATGATATATAAAAATACATGTCCAACTAGAATTAGCATATACTTAAGCCACACCAACATAGAAAAAGGCCATTTATTTAAAATTTTATGGGTTATTTTGAAGTTGATCAACAAAGAATAAGCAAAAAAGTTAAGCAACAACAACAGAAACAGCAGCAGCAGCAACAACCAAAGGCTGACTTTACCAAAGAGTGAGGACTGTTTTCTTAACTATCTGAAATCAAGGGTTTACACACTAAGAATTCTGGCAGGTGAGACCCATACCTGTAAAACTTTATGAAAAGAAATATGTTTTCCATTGGGAAACATGCATGGGCATCAATGTAATACATTTAGCTGAGAAACTATCATCACTATGGAATATCTGTAGTAAAACACATACCAAAATTTCCCCGAAACTGTGACAAGAAACTGTAAGCCAATGTCAGGGCAAGACTGTCTTTTAACATTCATACAATCTAACTGATAGTTAATACTGTTTCCTTTAGAAAACTCACATCCTATATTGTTTTTTAAAATCATCATTATTATGTCTACCCACTCTTGGGGCGTTTGGCATATCATTTGCTTTAGCTGAATAAAAATTCTCAAAGTCTGGCCTTGGTTACCCAAGGCCACTCTTTTATTTCAACCTTTCAATTCTCTGTGAGAATGAAGCATTTTGAAATAATCATATTAAGGGAAAGAATAGATTGTATGTTTTCAATTATAATTTCCCAACACATTCCAAGTTCAAAAGAGGCTGCCTTTGGTCTCAATTTGGTTCTCTTTGTGCTACAGCAGGAAATAGGAAGAGACACATTTTGGAGCTAAACATGGTAGGCACAAAGACCACAACACTTCAGAGACATCTTCCTACAGGGGTTTGCTCTTCAGATCAACTGACAGGAGCTCAAGCAGTAAACTAATCTTCCCAAGGTTAAATACTTTGTTCAATGCAGGCATATGACTAGAACTATCATGTGATTTTTTTACTTGAAGAAGGCAACTACAGTTAGGTAGAAACCCACAGAGTTTCCCCCAAGGTGACATCTTAATTCAAATTCAAACTGTGTCAGAATAGAATATTATAAAAACCAGCTAACTCAGCATCTCATCTACAGAATGTAGTTTTGATATATATTTCAAGGATCATAGTAAATGTTCCATAAAGATTTGGGAAACTTCAATAGCATTACAACACTAGTTTTGCCAAAGTTGGATTTTAAAACATCTTTTCTTCAAAAAAAAAAAAAAAAAAAAGATGTGTGTTATCTACGTCACCAGACGAAATCACACTCCTTCCCTCCTTCTTGCCATAGCTGATATGAACTAGTGAGCCATAGCCATGCCTGGAGCTTAGTAGCATTATGATCTAGAGTGTACTTCTTAGGAAACAAACTTTAAAGGCCTCCCAAGTGTAAAGTCAATCTCTACCCACATGCGTTCTGCGGAGCTGTGAAGTCATTTACTTGCCAGCCAGATTAGTGCTAAACAATGAGACCTGTTATTTGCAGTGTGTTCCAAGGCCCAGTGACAAGCTGTTCCTTGTGTGTCGAGGAGACTCCTAGAAATGCTAGTTTAATAAAGTAAGCACAGAAATCTGTGGATGATTTTTATTGATTTAGTGCAGGATTGTGTGGCTTGGGGCAGATCATGAAACACTGCCTCCATTCTTGGATGCTTTTCCTAACCTCACTGCCCTGGAGCCAAGCAGAATTGCCTTATTGGCTGCTGGCGGCAGCAGTGGGAGAAATCAGCTCGCTTAACCATTTCACGAGGAAAAAAAAAATCTGCTTCTGGTTTTTGATATTCTATTTGAGAATTGAAGGCCTATTTTGATTCTCTGCTGGCAGTGCAGATGACTGTTTGATATTATGATAACCCACAGAACAACCTGGAATCACTTGTAAGAATAAGAAACACGACTTGTTTTGAGGCAACAGGGTGGTAGGCACGTTAAGGTCTGGAATTTCTTGCTCAGAATTTCAGAGTGCAATTTAATGCTTACGTCTACCTATGTGATCCCTCTGTAAAGCCCTCAGCCTCCTGTATCTTCTCAGTTATACCCATAGCCATATGTATACACGCTTCGGTGACTAATATTTAAGTTCTGTCAGCATGGATTAATGCTGTGTGTTTCTGAACTGTTTATAAGTAGACATGTATAAAGAGTACTGTTTGTGGCTGGCTCACTGGGTTTTTGTTTTTCTGGGAATGTAAGCCATGACATTTTGTGTATAACACTACTTGATTTATTCCTATAGATCTCTAATGTATCATTAAGTAAATAGAATACAACATATTTACTCTTTTATCTGTTTGTTTAGGTTATTCCCTTATAAGAACTGTGAGTTTTGATCATATATTTTGGGTTCTTATGGGAATAGTCCTAGGAATGAAACTGATGACTCATAGGCTAGGCACATGTGTTGCTTTAGGAGAGCTTGTTAATGGGGTATTTCCAAGTAGTTGTCCCCCTTTACACATTCATCAACATAGGCGTTTTATCTTCAGCCACCTTTGACGCAGTCTTTGCAAAGAACCTGCGACTGATTTCAATGCTATTCAAAGTCTAGGAGAAAACGCAGCAATGTGTTTAATGTTGTACACTTTAAACCCAGATGCTCGAATTGTAATCCCAGGTCTACGACGCGCCACCCATGTGAGTTTGATTAAGATTTCCAGTCTCTCTATGCTACAGTTTTCTCAATTACAAGATACATTTCACAGACATACTTACCCAAAGAGCAGTTTGACAAACTGAATGAGTACTGTTCAGCTGTTAGAAAAACACATTACAAGCATTAAAATTGTACTTATAAGTTCTTTTTAAGAGTTATTACATTTATTTGTTTTGTGAATATGTGTGTATATGCATACGCATGAGCATGCCACAGTGTGCATTCAGAAGTCACAGAACATCCTGGGGGAGCCAGGTCTCTCCTCCACCACGTGGTTCTAGGAATTGAACTCAGGTAGTGAGGCTTGTCAGCAAGTGCCTTTACCCACTGAGCCATCTGGCCAGCTCTAGAAAATTTTTGGAAATGATTTACTTACATGTTTCAAAATTCACAATACATTTTGTGTCAGTTAGTTATACACAAGAAAACAAGAACAAAACAAAATAATCACTGAAAGTGTTCATTTTTCACCATAAAGGTATTCAGAACACATTCATTTATACAAGCGTGATATGGTCATACATGGAGAATGTGATGAGAGGCAAAGAGGGCATTACCTATCACCAGTGGAGCCTTGCTGTTGGAATCTTCCACTGCTTTTCATAAATAATATCTCCTTTTAAACTATGGATTCTTTACAGGATCATCATCATTTTACATCATGAATAGCATTGAGGATTTGGGGAGATAAGTACCTTTCTACCATGGTCACTAGGTTCCTAAGTAGTTGAGCTGCAATCTTAACTCAATATGCTGAATACCCACAGTAGCAAGAACTGAGTGCTGACTGTGTATCTCAGTCTGCGCACTGTGTATGCTTTCCCAGACACTTAGCACTTAGGCCCACTGTTGCCCCTTTTCTATTATTTTTTTAAAGAAACCAGTAAGGTAGATTTACTGTTTGGACAGAACTGGAGAAAAGAAATGCCTAACCCCACCTCACACATGCACGCACACCAGCCATTTCATAACTTTTAGAAATCCATAAAAGAAAGGATAGCACTCATACAGACTTTATTATGAATCAGGCTAATGGACCCTTTCCTAAAGAGAATGGAAGTGTGGACCAGGTTTCTTTAGGTCTTTGATGTGATGGTAACAATTTGTTGCTGTTTTGTGTTGTTCAAGTTTAAGCCTAAGAAAACCTGGTCTTGAAGATGCCCTATTTTTTTTTTTTTTTTAGAAAATAACCTTTTGGATTTCCTGTGGGTTGTAGAATCCCTATCCATACTGGGTTTTGGACATTTCTTATCCCTAAATCCATTTCTTTGATAGAAAGAGGGTAAAAACTTTTAGTGTGTGTGCACGTACATGCATGCGTGTGTTTGTGTGTGTGGTACAGTTACATTTCCAGTTAATTTTAAAAATATACAAAGCAATAGATTTCTGTACAGTAGTACACACACACACACACACACACACACACACACACACATTATACTATGTCATTATAGTATTCCATTATAAGATGTTCTTATCCTTTGGAGGACTCTTTCACCTCAGAATCCTGCATACCCACTAAGCATGCTAATTTTGCAAATGACAAAGGAAGATAGAAAGGGGCACAAGTAACGCTCTGTAGAGTATCTCTTCTCCAATCAGAACTTCAACAAAGAATAACAGTTGTATTTTTGGTGACTAAAGAAGGTGTGGTCCTCAGTTTACAAGGAAAACAGGGAGAATTTTCTTGGTACAATACTGTCTCTGGCATCATAAGCTAGAAAGTAGCAATACTGATGTTCACAACTGTGTGACGTCTTCCTACAGGGTGTGATTCTCTAGTGTGTAGAAATTAGGAACAAAAAGATATAATCACTAAACCTGGATTACTGAAGAATTTCAACACCCACCTCCTGTATTTTACCTTCTGAAAGTTCTAGAGAGCATAAGATCATATTCAGCCAAATATTATATAACAGGCTGGAATGGTGGGTATACTCTCACGTAAGGATCTCATGACCTTTCTACTACGACTACGTTCAAAGAGTCATTTCCAGGAATGACTATAACTTCTTTCATAGACCCAAATATCAGTGCTGCTGTTTTCCTTATTTTGTTGTCATGACTGTAGGGCAAGGTCTTCTATAGGTCGTGACATCATCAAGGTTCATGATGGCATTGACTTTGTCAAGGCTAGAAGAAGTAAACTATGGTCATTACAATCACTATTATTTCTTTCTGAAGAGTTCTTAAGTCTTCTTTGAGGTCAAACATCTGATTTGGCTTGTGTCCTGAAATTCCAGTGCCTCCAAGTTCTGCTTTACCAATTCCTACCCATCTGCCCTGCTCTAACACACATGACTGCAGAAGATCTCATGACCATTTCTACACTTCTGTTGCATCCCATGCAGCTTCTGCAGAGTCCAGTTAAGTCCTGCTGAGTTAGGACAAAAGGGCTCTGTGCACAATACCCTATACAAAAGGATATTGCCATTATTTCTTTCCTTGAATAGGCTTAAAATTAACAGAGACCATTGTGCCGCATCCATTTACCCTGTTCCTCTTAAACTCAGGAGCAAGAACAGTAGACAGTACACTGTGTTTGAGAAGTGAATATGGCTCCTTCTGTCCTATGTGAATTTTTCCTCACTAGTGTGCATCTTGGACAGAATCTAAGAACAGAATGTTAGTAAAGGCTTCAGTGTCATTATCTGGCTTATGAGGACATAATATTCTACCTGCCCAGGGACTTGTAGATACCTAAGTTAACTCTGTCCTGCAGAATATACACCATAGGTGGTCTGCTCATTTTAGGGAATTTGTTTTCTCAATACAGTTCAAACTTTTTAAAACTATGTACAAGCTATTTAACCTTACTTTGAAAAAAAGAATTATCCTACCTAAAAGAAAATGGGAACAAACACTTTTTTCAAACTTTTCAAACGAGGATAAAAAGGAAAAAATATCATTGGATGGTCTAAAATTAAGAAAAAAATGAATTAGAAACTCTCTTGGCTTCAGGTGTGAGCCCTCGTGCTCTACACACACAGGCTCATGTGTTAGGATTCTGTCTGTACCCCGTAGGCTTGCATTTTGTGAATTTTGTGATATATGGCAGATCTCATTTGCATTTTATCCAGTCAAGAGGCCGATTAACATAGTATCCTCAACTATTACAGAGGGCATCAACAAAGGCCTAGTCAATGGAAAACCAAGATTCTGTGCGAACATTTTTGAAATGTTCCAAAATCAGACTGACTCAGCAAAATCTATTTTCTGTTTTGGTCATTCATCTGGCCACACTTGTTATTATTTATATGCTTTTATAAAGATAAATTAAGCAAAAGGAAGCCAGTGAGCTAACTCATTGAGTAAAGGGCTTGCTTTGCAAGCATGGATACCTCAGTTTGGATCACTAGCACCCATGTAACAGTCAAGCATGTTGACCTATGCCATTAACTAACTACCTTGTGCTGGACGATAGAGACAGAAGGATCTAAAGAGCTCACTGGTCAATCAATCTAGTCAATTAGTGAGTCTCAGATTCAGTGAGAGGCCCTGTCTCAAAACTTGAGAATTGAAAATTGTAATTGAAAAAGTTACAGGATGACAATCTGTGGCCTTCACATATGTATCTGCCTGCATAAACAGACACAGTGGTCTCTATACACAGGCACAGACACAGACACAGATACAACACACACACACAGAGAAAGAGAGAGAGAGAGAGAGAGAGAGAGAGAGAGAGAAGAGAAAGAGTAAATAAAGTTATGTGCAAATGTCTGTTATAATATGTGATTTGTAAATAAATTTTTAGCTATCAATATTTCCTCCTCCTTCCTCCTTCCTTCCTTCTCCTTCTCCCATCTTCTCCCTCCTCCTTCCTCCTTCGTCCTCCTTATTCTTCTGCTCCTCTCCCCTTACCTTCCCCTTATATTTTTCTCTTTCCTTTTTTTCTTCTGTTCCATGACCAGCATAAAAGGCAAACCCTTTAATGAAAGAAGGAATGAACATAGGCATGTTGTAGTAATACCATTGAGGATTTATATGGATTAAGTATCAAAGGAGATATAGAGATCATTTAGTTTGGTTGGGCAACAGAGACATTAACCAGACCTTTCTTCCTGTGGATCTTTTCCATGGTGAGCACCTCCTGTTCCTTTCCATCTAGCTGCCAGGCAAGATCTTAAAATTATGCCATGATTACAGGGTAACTGAAGAGAACACAAGTAAAGTAGCCCTGACATCAACGAGAAGACCCTTGTCCTATGACACATACGCACAAATATCTTGTCTTCCTTCCTCTTCATCCACTAAGATTTCAAGTTGCTTTTAACTTTGAAGCATTTCAAACTTTTCTTTCTCTGCTCATTGGTTTACAGCTGCAGCTTTCTTTTCTTTTCATCTCTTTGTTAATTTATGCATGTTTTTGTAAAAGCACATTTCCCTGGAAAGTACTTCAAGAAAAAAGTAGGAACTTCAGTCCTTTTTGGCGGACTTTAGATCATCATCAGAGGGCCCTGCCACCAAGAGAGATGTCATCAGGCCTGCCTGCTGGTTTCCTGGTGTGAGGCTGGTACATGCCTTTGTCAGTGAAATATGAGATGCTAAGAAAAGGAGGAGGCCTGATAGACAAATCAGAAACTGAGGATAGATCACTGTGGACACATTTTTACACTGGGACTAAAATATTAAAGAGTTTCTGGAAAACCGTCTGTGGGAAAATGGGCTGTGTCAGGAACCTTGGTAAGGTAGAGCAGATCTGAGACCCTGGCACACCTCAGATGGTATGCACTTCCCGCTCCCTGCCAGATTCCTGGCCTGAACTCATGTCTACACTTCACGTGTAGATCCAGTAGCCCAAAACAGAGTTCTCCATGCTAATGAGGTACCTACAGAGATCCTGAGAGTTTAGCCAATAAGGTTCCCTCCCCAAATATTCCTCCCTGTAAAAGGTATTTAGTCTCTGGTCCATTCTGAGAAGTTGGTGCGCATCTATTTTGCATGATGAACAACCAATAAACAGTTTGGAACTAAGGAGTGTCTTTCCCACCCAAACCTCTGTGGGGAGGATGGAGAAGGCCTTCACGTACAGAGCCGAAGCCTAAGTCTTCTGTAGAAGGCCTCTCTGCAGTTCAGACAACTACGCCTCTCTCTGCATCTTTGCTGATGATCTAAGCTAGAGTTCCCCATTTCCCCATTCCCTGGGTTCATCGTCATCTTCAGCCCTCAGGCCCACCAAAATCCTGACTTTATCGTGGTACCTTGGACCCCCTTTGTGACTCTTCTGGATACCAGAAAGTTGAGTAACCACAACTTCAGCCCCTCACATCCCAGATTGTGTTTTCTCACCCCCTGAGCAGTGTCCTGGTACTTCCCTAACACCCAGTACCCAACAGTGGTAGAATAGAGAATCCCAGATTGTGTTTTCTCACCCCCTGAGCAGTGTCCTGGTACTTCCCTAACACCCAGTACCCAACAGTGGTAGAATAGAGAAACACAAACTCCTCTTGTTTTACCTCTCCATTGCTCCGGAACCCAAAAATGGGGCTGAACACAGACCCGTATCTGGTTCCTCCACATTCTACCTGCCCAAGCAGCATATCACACACCCCAGTGAAAGAGGAAATGCTAAAAATTAGGTCTGATAGATGAGTCAGAAACTGAGAAAGAATAGATCACTGTGGACACATTGTTACACTGGGTCTAAAATGTTAGAGTTCCTGGACAACTCTCAACAGATCTCCAAGTACAAGCTGAATTTAGGCCAGAGAGTGGGCTATGAACAGCGACTCTGATTCCAAATTGGTTTCAAACCTCAGTTAATGATGATTAATATACATGTGTGTTGGCACATAAAATGCCCAAAGCTGTGGCACCATAGTGTCTTCAGTAGTTACCCAAGTAGCAACCTGAAAAAAAAATGGAAGCAAGATTTTTCTAAACTTTTGTCCTTTCTTGCTATCCCTCTTTCCCCCAAGAAAGCTAAAGCCCTTTCCTCTACAAAAACTGAAAAGTATTATTCTAATTTTCCATTGCTTTCCTGTGTAAGGATTGGTCAGAAAGAAATTCCCTAACACATCATTGTGTAAAGAAAGGTCACAGATAATTTCTAAAAAGGTTCTAACATATACCCAAGATGAAAGATTATGACTTAGATCAATAAAAATCTAAACAGACTGGTCATGCTGAGTTCCTTCCCTAAGTCTGTTACTATTATTCCTGCCTGATCATGTAGATATCTGGCTGTGTGTGTTAAATGGGACCTACGCCCAAAAAAGGAAAGTATTTTCCAATTTTTGAGTCTTTATCTTAAGGCCTCCTACATCATATAAAATTCCAATTGAGTAAGTGTTTTTTTTTTTTTTTTTAACTTCCAGTGACTTTGTCCACTTTTTGGTTCTAGCCAACAAGGAACCAGAGAAGAATCCTTGTCTCTTGCTTATGAAATTCTACTTTATGACATTATATGTAAAATGAAAGTGCTAATGTAGTAGAATCAACCTTATGGGGTTGTGGAGGTATTTAAACAAATTTTTGCATGCAAAATATTCAGAAATTTTCTTGCCATTCAATGCTGTCAACTGTGAGAGTAGCAATATTATTAATATCTTTCAAATTTATAAAATTCAAAGAAGATAGACTATGAGAAATGTGCTGGTAGGATTTGAAACTTTAACTAGGATGCTACCATCCCCTTTTCATTCCTTTTCCAATGACTAACACTCTGATAGTCGGGCTAAAAGCATGGAATTAGCATAAATAAGTTAGTGTATTCTGGTATAACTTATTACTTAGTACACTCACCTCTCCTCACCCATCCTCAAAAAACAAACAAACAAAACCAACAACAATAAAAAACTCACAAATAAATAAAATCATGTGTGCACAAAGCAATACTATGATTGGTTTCTGTAATATGGGCATTCTACATTTGAAATTTCTTACTTCCTTTAGTCTTTAGAACAAGTCTGTGAAGGAGGTATTATTCTCACCTCTTCATAGAGAATGACACTGGACATAGGGAAAGACTTTGCCCAAGTATATCCAGCTGTCCAAGCAGAAACGAAATTTCATCTCTGTTCTGTTGTTCAGAGCTTTGCTTTCTCTAGTACATCATGCACTACGAAGATCCTTATGGTCCAGCTCCTTGGATCACACTGAGAGGTAGATATATCTAGAAATAGGCTGTCCATCTGCAGTGCAACATCTTAGTGCAATGTTTAGTTCCAGTTGAGAAGTGTAGATCCTGAAAAATCCTTGGCTACTCTTTTCCCATCCTCCCCAACCTCTGAGAACTGCTTCCATAGAGCTCCATCTAGTGCCCTAGGGCAGGGTGAGGCACAGGGCGAGTGAGGAAAAACAGAGGTCAAGATTCCCTTGATATCCAAGGCTTAATGGAAATACTGGATGACATGGGTAGTCTCAGCAGGGAAAAGGCATGACTCCACTTTCATGATAACTCTAATTTGTTTCATGAAACATGAAAGCGAACAACTTTGGACTCATATTGATAAAGATTATTTTTATTACACAATTGATTATCAATCATCTATTTATCACTGAATTTTTCTAGTTCATACTGTACACTTCCTTATCCTGGAATAGAATACATATCTTAAAGTTTTCATCTTCGGAGATTCTCTAAGCCTGAAGACTCATTTCAGTGGTGCCATTTTGTACTCAGGAACACTTTGTTGTCTTGATCATTACCTAACAATTAATATTGGAGGTGACTAAGTAAGCTTTTAGATATAGAAGATATAAATCGAAAATATAATTTTTATTACGCAGATGCAAAAATATGAAACCCAGATAACTTGTAGTCTTCACAATCTCATGGCATAGTATTGGTGTGAGAGATATGAGAGGAATCATAGGCAGAAAAGTCCTTCTTTCCTTGTTTTCTCTGTTAAACTTTTTTCTTGCAGGTGAAGAAAGACCGAAGCTGACTAAGTCACAAGTATACTGTTATAGCAACAAACAACCAGGAAATGTGTTTCTTTGGGCTCCTAACTGAATTGGCTTTGGGCAAAATCTATCACTGCCCCCATGCAATTGATCTCAATAAATAAGTATTCCATTATATAGATTAGCTCTATAGCTTCTTGTAGGAATACAAGGTTAGAAAATATAGGTGAAAGGTGTATGAACACATAAATATATAGGAAAAATTAACGAAATATTAATAAATGGAATCCAATACAAAATAAAAATAATTACATAGCTTGGCCAAATAAGATTTATCTAAACTATACAAATTAGTTTAACATCTAAAAATCAAATAATGAAAACTAGGAGTGACATCATCCAGCTAAAAAGAGCAGTCCTGTGATCATAGCTGACAAAGCAGAAACATTTAGTGAATTCCAATACTCATTCAAAAGAAAATCTCAGAAACCTAAAAACAGGATAAATCTCCCCAACTTCATAGAGACAATCTACCATTAAAATACTTTTCATGAGTTCTTTAAGAACTTTATAAAATGTATTGTGAAGCTCAACTGCTACCATATCCACCTTCATTACCATTACCTCTCTATCTACCCAACTCCTACATTTAGTGTTCTTCCCACCCACCTACATTATGTCTAGTTTGTGTTGCCTAGTTGGTCTGGGCAGTGAGACTTTTCCCCGTGTACAGTTCAGCTATTAGGAGTCACATCATTTAAAGAAAGCCTACTTTCTTTCTACCAACAGCTATCAAATGCCAACAAGTCCCCAGCTAGTAGTGAGATTTTATTCATGCCTCCCTCTCTCCATGCTTGAATTTTGTTTGTAGTAAGATTGTACAATTCTGTGTATGCCATCACAAGTTCATAGTTCTCCCTGCCCCCAAATAGTTAGTACTAGAAAGTTAGACCCATCTCTTTAAGTTTTAGGACAAACTAGAGTATAGCTTCTCGTTCCTCCCAACATGGTACTAGAAGTCCTTAAATATTCAGTCAAGACAGGAAAGGTGGAGAAAGAAAAGGGATGAAGAGACATTACAAGATTGTAAGCTAAAAGGTTAATACACAATGGTCAATTCCATTTTTCTATAGTGCAATGAATACACAAATTTTAGATTAAAAACACACATCTATATCAATGAGATACTTCAGTACATATACAATGTCATGTTATAAAAAGTCAGATAATGCTAATAAACACTATTAAATAGCTAAATTAATAGAAAGATTTTTCCCCATTTTATATAGGAAGTTTTCATATTCGTGTGGTACCAGTTTTCTCAAATTTATCTAGATACATTCATTAGCATTCTGATCACAACCTCTGAAAGTTATTTTGTAAATGTTAGTAAATGATTTCTAGAGTTATATGGAGAAGAAATCTCCCAGGAGTCAACACAACACTAAGGAATAAAGCCAGAGGAAAAACCAGCATCTAATATGGAGACTTACTTTAATAATATAGTGATCAAATGACAATGTGGTATTGGCAAAATAACCAGAAAATGGATCAAAAAAATAAAGGAACCTTGAAATACATGGTGTATTCAGTTGACCTTCAACAAGAAAATGAAGATACTTCAATGGAGAGAGAACACTCCTTCCAATAAATGCTACTGGAACAAGTAAATATAGACCTAAACTTTCACAAAAAAGAGATCTATACAAATAATAAAGTGTATTTAGCTCTAATCACTAAAGAACTGCCTTACTGTGCTACAGTGAGCTTCAGGCATACTTTGCATAATGAAACATGGCATGCTTATCAATAAACTAACCCTTATCTAGCCTCATGTTTCCCGTGCATTGGTCCGATAGCCCCAAAATCTATTTTCAGCATGCTTTTCCAATAGTTACAAATACAGGCAATTGGTACTGAAACACTATCAGTAAGAATTCCTTTCTCCTAAATTAGAAACAATAATTCCTCAAGGTAGAGGTGATAAGACTCTAATTATTGGTCTGTTAGAAATAGTGGAAGAAGCTGATTCAAATGTTAAGCAAAAAACTAGTCTCATGTGAATATCCACTTGCCTCAAGTATGGTCTGCATACCATGTAGGCAAAAGATACCCTGTACCTTCTAGTACTAGTAAGGAGGATATTTGAGCCAGGTAAGGGGATGAAGAGAATCTGGAGATTCAAAGTTCTCAATTACTGTTGCCCAGATTTCCTGTTCTGGGTCCAAAACACACACACACGCACGCACGCACGCACGCACGCACGCACGCACGCACGCACGCACAGCAAACACAAAGTCTTTGGAAACTGAGAGCACAAAATTTAATGCAGGGTAATTCTGTGAGTTTAGAATTTGTCCTTCTCCTTAATGAGTGCCATCATCATCTTATCCTAGTTTCCAATAGTAGCCAGAGATGTGTCTCCATTCACATACTGCTGCCATGGATATTATTACAATTTATTTCCATAACATTAGTGTTTTTACCTGGTTGAAGAGCAAGCACTAAAAACAATATGCTCATGGGACCAATGTGATTTTATTTGAATTTAAACACATGAGAAAGATGGATATTACAATGTTATATCCACTTCTGCTTTGGAGATGAGTTCCGTCAATACCAGATGTCAATACAACAGCAGAACACACACAGACCCTGGGAAAGACTGAAGCCCATATTATAATCCAATCAAAATTAATGCCTCCCTTCATCCTAATCCTGTTTTCCTTATTATTTCCAGCTGCAATTTGTGAGCATACATCTCAGTAAATCTGGTAGCCAACACTCTCAGCCCACATATCCCATGGATCCCCGGCATCCATATAAGAACAAAAGCTGTCTGTGGTTATGTGTGCATCTAGTTCCAATGCTGGGGAAGCAGGGACAGGAAGCTCCCTGTGACTTACTGGTCAGCCAATCTAATCAAATCAGAGACCTTTGTGTTTAATGAGAGATCTTCTCTCTAAGACAAGAAGGTGTAACCTCAAATCCTCACTCACAGTCCTGCATCTCATGATCAATATTTGACATCAACTAGATAAATCAAATTATCACCCAAATTGTGAGCTGAGGCAGGTGAAGTCAGAAGACAGTGTTTGTTGTCTATAAGTTGGCTTTGAGAAAGAACTTAGGCTATAGGCCTAACTTAGGCTTAGGAGTATAAATATGGAAAAGAATTTCTTTGGTAAGTGCTAGCAACCCATCAGAAGGAAAAGAGCCCTAGGAGTAGGCACAAGAATCTAAGGCCTGCTTGTTCATTATATAAATATGTTATAATCACCTAAATCTACTTATCAATGCCTATTGTTTTTTGTGTTAGTCATTATCACTTTTATATCATGGTATAAATTTGCCTTAAATAGTCATTAGTAAATCAAATACTTTGGAGGAAATTTTTTTTTTTTAATTTTTGACTCAAATCTTTGCTACTTCAACTAAACCTTCAATCTATCTTGAAGATTCAAAATTTTAACTGTATCCTCTGGCAAAAGTATTTTCATTCTTTCTGTAATACAGTTTTTAAACTGGATATTTTATTTATTTACATTTCTAATGTTATCCCCTTTCCCAGTTTTCCCTCTGCAAACCCTGATTCTATAAGGGTGCTCTCCTACCAACAAACCCACTTGCACCTCCCTGCCCTGGCATTCCCCTACACTAGGATATCAAGCCTTCATAAGGTCCAAGGGCCTCTCTTCCCACTGATGCCAGATCAGGCCATCCTCTGCTATATATGCAGTTGGAACCATAGGTCCCTCCATGTGTACTTTTTGGTTGGTGATTTAGTCCTTGGGAGCTCTGGGGGTCTGGTTGGCTGACACTGTTCTTCCTATGGGGTTGCAAACCCCTTTGCTCCTTCATTCCTTTCCCTAACTCCTCGGTTGGGTGGAGGAAGGTTCCCCTTCCTCAGTTCAATGGTTGGCTGTGAGCATCCGCATCTGTATCTGTCAGGTTCTGGCAGAGCCTCTCAGGAGACAATTACATCAGGCTCCTGTCAGCAAGCACTTCTTGGCATCAGTAATAGTGTCTGGGTTTGATGTCTGTATAAGGGATGGATCCCCAGGTGGGCAGTCTCTGGATGACCTTTCCTTCAGTCTCTGTACCACACTTTGTCATCATACTTCCTTTACACAGGAGCAATTCTGGGTTAAAAATTTGGAGTTGAGTGGGTGGTCCCACCCCCCTACTTGCCTAACCTCTGGATAAGGTGTCTATAGGTTCTCCCTCCCTTTGTTGGACATTTTAGCTAATCTCATCCCTGTTGGGTCCTTGCTTTCCTGACATATGTAACTTTCCTGTGGCTATCCCCAGTTCCCCATCCCCCATTACCACACACCTCTGTTCAACTTCCCAACCCTCTGTATGTCATCCCTGTCTCCTCTCAGACCTGATCCTGCCCCCCCCTTTTGCTCCCTCCCCATCCTCTCTTCTTCCCAAGTCCCTCTCACCCTCTACCTCCTATGAGTATTTTGTTTTCCCTTCTAAGAAGGACTGAAGCATCAACACTTTGGTCTTCCTTCTTTTCTTGAACTTCATATGGTCTGTGAGTTGTATCATGGGTATTCAAAACTTCTTTTGGGCTAATATCCACTTATCAGTGAGTATAGATCATGTGTGGTTTTTTTTCTGACTGGGTTACCTCACTCAGGATAATATTTTCTAGTTCCATGATTTGACTGTGAATTTCATGAAGTCACTGTTTTTAATAGCTGAGTAATATTCCATTGTGTAAATGTACCACACTTTCTGTATCCATCCCTCTGTTGAGGGACATCTAGGTTCTTTCCAGCTTCTTGCTATTATAAATAAAGCTGCTATGTAATACAGGTTTTCTGGGGACAAACTCATGTAGTTTCAGTTTATTTAAAAATGTTGCTTTCTTCATGTTCCCTGGTTCCAGATGATCAATATTCCTTCACTTACAGTTTCCCTGTATTGCTATGTTTTGTAATGTCTTAAACTTTTTTCTTTATGCATAGTTTCCAACATTTCTGTCTATATGGAGATGATGTAACCAGATATGAGCAGCTCATGATGACCAGGTGGAAAGTAAAAAGTCGTTCAAGTCATAAACTGAAAACAGACATAAGTTCCTGGGTGGGAGAAAAAGGGCAGAGGTTGAATTTGCTTCCCTGGTGATCTAGACCCCCCTGACTGTGTGGGAAGCAACACTTCCCACTCTTATGGGAAAGCTTTGTCCATATGGGGTAGGTTCTTTGATTTCCAGCTTGTTTGTTGCTGTTTGCTATCTGTGCCAAATGTTTGTATCACTGATGCAAACCTTTAACCCTTGACCTCATTCTAGATCTAACCTCTAGTCATGTGGACAAGCCTCACTATTCCACTACTCCAGGGCCAGGAATTCCTAGAGGCACATCTGCATGTTTGTAAGAGCGCACTAGTAAGTGTTCTCCCCTTCCTGTACTTCCATGAGTCCAAATCACAAAAGACTCAAGAGAAAAAAAAAAAAAACCCTTGCGTACTGGCTCCCCTCACAAATCACACTGCTGCACTGGGATCCTTAGCAAATGAAAGAAAGTGGAGATTTTCATCTTCAAGCCAAATATGAAATTAAGTCCCTTTTGCTGCACTTCCAGATGATACTGTTATTGGAATTAAAGTGTCTGTCAGACAAAGCCTTCCCAGATGCACTTGTGGGTTTTTTCTCCCCTTGTTGAAGTACAGTCTGTCCTTACATTTTATTTTTTAAAATGGCTAAAGATGTGCTCCTCTTGTAAACAAACTCTGTAGCCTTAGTAACAGGAAGCACAGTGACCCAGACAGTGATGAGCTTGGAGCAAGGGATCTTTGTAATCAGGAGGGAATCTATACTTTTGTTTTGTTGTGTTTTTGTTCTCTCAGCCTATTCTGTTTTGCTTTTGGTTACAGTAGATTTATATAAGAACTTTGGGTTCATTTTAGAAAAACATGGATTAGTAGAATTGGAATTGTTCTTAATATGTAAAAATCAGATGAAGTAAAACACGGTGTAAATAAATCAGATGCCTCATTTATGAACTCCTCTCATTTTTCTGATGTAACTGAAACCTGGGAAATTAGGATGAGTAGGCCAAGTGTGGGGGAGTAGAAATTAAAAAACGAGTTGTTTGTTGATGATTTGATAACAGGCAAGTACTTCATAAAAACTATTACTTAATCCAAGGGACTTCAGGGATAGTTATATTTGTATTTGCTTTAGAGATGAAATTAGAGCTCAGAGATGCTACGGTCACATACTTACACAGACTTGACATAGCTAGAGCCTATATAATCTGTTATGACACGGAGGCCAAGGCAATTGCAAATCTCTGTCACTTGAAAGCTCCTGGTTTGGTTTAGGTTTTTAATTGTGTCCAATTATCAGAGAGTTCTGAAGTGGGAAAATGAATACACGTGTTTAAGGACTAGGACTTCAGCGATTAGCACGGTGTTTAAATTTAATAGGTATTTATAAACATTTCATGAAATTATGCCTTAGATCATTAGATTTTTATTATAATAATCCATTCAAACCAATAGATATGATTCTTCTAGAGCCGAAATGATTGTTTATACATATTCTGCCCTCTAGGAAACTAGGAAGACATCCTGCATCGTTATTTTATTAAATAGGGAAATCAAGTCAAAGTCTCAGCAAATATAACAAACTTGGGACATTGTCAAGCCAAAAGCAGACATGAATGGGTGGGAGATCATCCAGTTAGTGCTAAAGATGAACAGGAAGAATATTTTCATGGTGTTATAAACACTGCACACATGCCGAGGTAGAACCTGCATTAATTACTTTGCACGTTGCTAGGACAAAACACCAAAGACCTGTAAGTTAAGAGAGGGCTTATTCAGACTTAGCATTTGAGGGTATAGTCTATAACTGAGGAGAAGGAATAAATCAGGAAAATTACATAGCCAGTTATATTGTGTGCACAGTCAGAAAAAAAGGAAAAAAAGAATGCTGGGGTTCCACAGACTTTACTCACTTACACTCGGATTCGATGCCCTTAAATGATGCCACCCATTCACTGGGTCAACCTTGGTTCTCTGTAAACCTTTCAAAGAAATACCCCCATGGTCACACCCAGAAGTGTGTTCCCATAGTAATTCTGAATCCATTTAAGTTGACAATTAAGTAGAGAGACATAAAGTGCTACGCGAATCCAAATAAAAAGAAAAGAACAAAAGGCAAGCAGGAAACAATTGCACATAGGAATTTGCAGAAATTGAGATAACATGCACAAGACACATGAAAACTCAAGACAGACTCAATTCCAGCATGGCTGGTGAGTTTCTGATGTCCTCCCCAAAGCCCCCAGGCCATCTCTACACTCAAAGGGTTAGCTCCAATTGAGAAGCTAATGTTGTACCTGTTCCTCCACTAGCTTTGGTCACATACTTCCTGCACTAGCTTAATCTAATGCAGGATAGACTCATACAGCAGACACACAAAGAAAGGGACCTACATGACCAGCTAACACAAACTACATAAAAGGACAAGTATGTTTGTCCTCTGAGTCCAACTAGTCCTATAGAAATGTTCTTCAGTGAAAATTACCTAGATGAACCCCATGACACAGAATTTAAAAGAATAATCATGAACTTTATCACAGAATTTGAATAGTTTAAAGAAAATGTGAGAAAATAGGTTAATGAACTTAAAACAAATACAAATAAATGCCTGAATCTTTTTTCCATCTTATATTTCTTTTTTATCTATTTATTCACTTTACATCCTAAAATTAGCTCCCCTCCTCCCAGTACCCTAAGGCAGATCCTCCCCCACTCTTCCCTCTTCATCCCCTCACACTCTACACTGCCTTTCTTCCCTCCCTAGCACACCATGTAACTGCAGTACTAGGAACATTCTCTGTGCCATTGAGGCCAGAGAAAGTGGCCCAATTTGGGGAAATGGGAACTGCAGCAAGGCAGGCAACAGATTCGGGGCCAGCCCCAGTTCCAGTTGTTAAAAGACCTATATGAAGCCCAAGCTGTACACTTGTTACATATGTACAAGGGGCCTAGGTCCAGCCCATGTTCACTCTTTGCTTGGTAGATACTTCACTCTCTGGGGGTCCAGATTCCTGAATCTTCTCTAAGAAAACAAACATGTGGCTGAATGAAATGATGAAGAGGAGTAGATGGAAGGAAATAATCAAACTGAGGCTGAAATTAATTAATTAGAAACAAAAAGAACCATGCAAAGAATAAAAAAGAAACAGAAACAAACAAACAAAACCTAGAAGCTGGTTCTTTGAGAAAAATCAACAAGATGGATAAACTCTTAGCCAAACCAACTAAAGGACACAGGCAGTATCCAAATTGGCAAAATCAGAAAAGAAAAGGTAGACACGCAACAAAACTGGAAAAACTAGCTGAAATGGAGGATTTTCTAGATAAATACCAGGTAAATCAGGACCAAGTAAACTATCTAAATAGTCCCATAAACCGTAAGGAAATAAAAACAATCATGAGAAGTCTCCCAACCAATAAAGCCCAGGGCAGATTATTTTAGTGCAGAATTCTATCAGACATTCTAAGAAGACCTAATACATAAACACACACACACACACACACACACACACACACACACACACACACACACCAATGACTTAATGTTTCAACTCAAAATTTTTTAAAAACAAGAACAAACCCAAACCTAACCCAATACATGGAAAGAAATAATAAAATCAGAGCAAAAATTAGTAGGACCAAAGCAATATAAAGACTATCAATAAATCTAACAGCTGGTCCTTTGAGAAGATGAACAAGTCAATGGACTTTTGGTTTACTTGACCAAAAGGAAGACAAAGATGACCCAAATTAGCTGAATCAGATGAGCAAGAAAGCATAGCAGACAATAAATATCAGAATATTTAAGGAACTACTTTAACATCTATACTCTAGAAATGGATAAATTTATAAATTCATCAAAACTTCATGTTAGACCAAGAAGAGATCAATGATTTAAACAGCCATCAATGATTTAAATAGCTGTAACACATAGGGGTTTGAAAAGGTAATAAAAACTTTGCTCACTGAATAAACCTAGGATCACATAGATTGTCAGCACAATTCTACCAGATTTTCAAAGAAAATTTATAACTGACATTTCTTAAATTTTCAAAAAAATTATAAACAAAAAGTGCATTTTCAACTTCTTCTATGAAGCCAGTTTTACTCTAATAATAAAACCAGGTAAAGAAATAAACATAAAAGGAAACAAGAAGAAAGACAGGCCAACATCACTCATCAGCACAAATGGAAAAACCCCATATAAAATGATTGCTGTCTAAATATAGATATATATCAAGATTATTCACCAAAACCAAGTTGGCCTTATCACCCACAGAGATGCAGAGATAGCTTAACATGCACAATGTATACAGGTAATAAACCACAGAAATCAACGTTTCTCAACCTGGGGTCCATGCCCTCTTTGGGAGTCTGAGGACCTTTTCATGGAGGTTTCCTATGACCACTGGAATGCACATTTGTTTACACCATGACTCACAACAGCAGTAAAATTCCAGTTATGAAGTAGCAATGCAAACAATTTTATGGTTGGGGTCATCATAACATGAAGAACTGCATTTAAGGGTCAAAAGCTCCAGAACAGTTGAGAACCATTGACATAAATGGACTTAAAGACAAAAGTTACATGATCATCTCAATAGAGGAGAACGAAAATCCTTTATGAAATCCAACAAGCCTTCATGAAAAATTCCTAGATAACAGTTTGACTACTAGGAAGATATTTTAACAATAAAACCTATAAATGAAAAACCAACAGCCAACATCATCCTAACTGGCAGAAACTTGAAGCAACCTCACAGAAACCAAGGAAAAGACAGGGCTGCCCACTTTCCCATTCCTTTTCAACATTGTGCTCTAAGTACTAGCCGAAAGGAAAAGGAAATAAAAAGACACAAACAGGAAATGAAGAATTCAAACTACCCCCATCTGTGGATGACATAATACTGTATATAACAGATTCCAAGATTTCTACAAAACACCCAAACAACAAAACAAAAAGCTCTGGAAATGACCAACAATTTCAGAAATGTGAAAGGATACCAAATCAATTACAAAATCAATAGCTTTTCTAATATACCAAAAACGACCATACAGAGACATATCATGGCTACACTCCCATTCACAACAGTCTCAAACAAAACGAAATATCTAGGATTAAACTTAAGAATGTAAAAGGCAATGAACACTTTAAGCCCATGAAGCAATGAATACAGATTCTAAAACATATGAAGACATCTAATTCTCATGTTGCTACAACTACTGTAAAAATTATTATTCTGCCAAAGGTCATTTATAAATTCAGTGCAATGTGAAATCAAAATCCTCTTCTAATTCTTCACAGGAATTGGAAAAGGTTTATCCTAAAATTCATGCATAATCACAATAGACCTAGATCACCAAAACAATGCTAAGGTTTTTAGTTTGAGGGTTTACCATTACAGTTTTCAAAATATATTACAAAGCTATAGTAATAAAACGGTAAGATACTGCACAAAATAGATCTATAGCTCAGTGAAATAAAAATGAAGACCCAGGCATGAATAAATAAATGTAATAATAGCCACCATTTACTATTTGAAAAGATGCCAAAAACATACAATGGAGAAAAGAAGGCATCTTCAACAAATGATGTAGGGAAAACTGGATATTCATGCATAGAAAAATTGAATTAGACCTATATCAATTTGCAAAAAAAAAATTATCTCCAAATGAATTAAAGGCTGCAACAACCAGAGACCAGAAACACTGAAACTGTTAGAAAATTATATAGGCAGTAAGCTACGTGAGCTAAGTATAGGAAAGGACTTTCTGGGTCTGCCTCCATTTGCCCAATAACTAAGGTCAACAACTGACAAATGGGGCCTCATAAAACTGATTACAGTCTGCACGGCAAAGGAAGCAAGGAGGAGGAAGCCCTAAAGTGGGAGAGAATCTTTGCAGGTTTTACAGCTGACAGAGGATTAATATCCAGAAAATATATAGACTCATAAAGTAAACAGCCTGGAAATCAAGGAACCCAATTTTAAAAATGCTCATATTCTCAATGGAAAGTTCTCTAAAGAGGAAATAAAAGTACTTAAGAAATGTCTTAAAACGCATCCAGGGTTCTTACCGACTAGGGAAACAGAAACTAACACTACATTGGGATTTTACCTGACCCCAGTCAGAATGGCTAAAATCAAGGGCAGAAAGATTATAATACCCAAGAAACAAGAAGTCTGTTGTGAGATTATGTCTCCTAGAAATAACAGAGATGCTATACTTATGGTACTTCAACACATGATGACAAAACAGGATTCGAACAGTAGACAACAATGATACCCAAGCTAATGTGGAAGAGAAAATCTTACAGGGCTCTATGCATAGGCAACTTGGGTCAACTAACTTCTGAGAGAGGGAAAGCTACTTCTGTTATTCAATTCTACATTCAACTCTCCATTTCATCTCTGAAATCACAGACATGCAAACAAGTCTGAACCAGATCAGCAGAGAGTAATCACCTACACATTTATACCTATGTGCAATAATAACAGAAGGAAAAGGGCCAATGAATTTGAATATATGGAAAGAAATGGAAAGAATTAAAGGAAGAAAAAAGAGGAAAATTAATTATATTTTAATTTTAAAAATAACAGAAAACAATGGACAAAAATGCTGAAAAATATGGTGAAAGAACAAGCCTCATTCCCTGTTGGTAAGATTGCAAACTGGTGGAAATACTGTGGAAATCAGTGTGAAGAATTTATTTTTTTAACTGGATATGTTTTAATTTACATTTCAAATGTTATCCCCTTTCCAGGTTCCCCATCCATAACCCCCCATCCCATCTCCCCTTCCCCTTCTTATGAGGGTATTCCCCCAAAATATCTAAATACGTCTCCATTATGACTCAGCTATACCACTTGGCATCTACCCGAAAGACTCGACGTCCTATGCTATAACTATTTGCTTAGCCACATCACTGTTGTTCAACTCAGAATAACTGGGAAATTGAAACAACCTAAATGTCTTTTAACAGGTAAATGAATAATGAAGATGTGTACTTATACAAAATGAGTACTATTCATCTGTAAATAAAAAGAAATTGTGACCTTTGCAGGTAATATTAGCACAACTAGAAAATATGAGTGACTTAACCCAGATGCAAAAAATGCAAACACTCTCTTATTTATGAATACCAGCTTTTAATGTTCAGGTGTGAGTAAATCACCTGGAATAATTTGAGATATCAAAAAAGTAAAGCAAACATGGGATAGAGGAAGAGCTCTAGGGAGGAGGGTTGTAAGGCACAGGTGTTGTGAAGGGAGAAATGGGTAAAACAAGGGAAGGGTAGCCATTTACTGGGGAAGGAGGAGGGGTGGGTAACAGAGGGTAAGGAAGGCAGGAAAAATAACACTAAGGATGCTTGCAAAAGCTATAGGGAATTATATCTTCATGTCTCCTTAATATGTAAGCATTATTTTATTGATAAATGGGGGTGTATGCAAATCTATATACGTGTGTGTGTGTATGTGTGTGTTTGTGTGTGTGTGTGTGTGTGTAATGAAGTTATAGCATTTGGGATAACAGCACTCCTCAAAAAAATTGGGCTAAGAATACTCCTCCCAAAATCTATGACTTACTAACAAAAACCATAATGTTGGGCATGAGAAACTTCTCTCCAGGTTGTTCAGAGAAATCCAAGAGACCCTCAAAATAGTATAGCCTATTGCTGTTGCACTCACGCACTCCCTAGAAACTGATAAGATCCTATTTTTCAAAATCCCCAAACTTTAGATGAAAAACATATAGGAACTAGCTGAAATTCCTTGAGGAGCCTTTTCCCTGAGGACTGGTTTTTATGGTACCAGCAAGAGTTTTCAAACTACCAAGGAAGAAAACCAATCAGCAGTCTATCCTGTAGGTGTAAATATTTTTGCAACCTACTTTTAGTAAGGGTTCAATCTCTACTCTAGCCCACCACCTAGCAGAGGTAGTGGAAGAGAACAGTTACTAGAATGTGGTGGAAGTGTACCTGTTCAGCTTGTTCTTTGGGAGCAAGCACGATCTTTCTCAGCAGTTCAGTCCCTTAGCAAATCCAAATGTGATTCAGCAGCTGCAGACCAGTCTTCTGGGCAGGCATATACCAAACGAACGAACAGCTTCAGTTCAATCCTGAAGGAACCAGCAAGCTCATCAAACTAGCCTGAGGCCATGGCAGTAGGAAGCTACCACATGAACCTCACAACCAGTTCTTGGGTGAGTTTTTCTCAACGGCAGCATCACCACAAGTTGAGCTCAACAATGCTATGCAAGACAAACCAGTACATGCATGTCGTCAGCAAAGAATAGCAAACCAAGCCATTGCTCAGTGCTCCTCTCCCGCTGTCTGAGGGGTCTTATATATAGTCCTTCATCAGAGGCCCTTCCACGTGTTTGCGATAGCCTTTCACCTGTGTCCGCTTCAAGAAAACATTTTTTTCATGTGTTCTCATTAGAAAAACACCCTTTCACCTGTGTCTGCTTCAGGAAAACATTCTTTCACATGTTCTCTTTAGAAGACATCCTTTTACTTCTGTGCCCCAGCTAAACATCATTTGACATAACTAACTTTCCAAAGAAACTAGATATTTCCACTTCACTACCCAACTGTAAGTCCTATGAACCACAACAATGACCAAAATACCAAACATGTAACAGTGACACTTATATCTTGGGAATAAACAAAGCCATTTAATTGAACTAAGGTCTGTTCATTAGGCAGGAATTCATACCTGGTATTGTAAACTTAGTTGACTACCCATGGCTATTGAGGACACTAGAGAAGCGCCTACTACTGCCAATGTAATTTTGAACTGCAAAGTAAAAATTCATGTTGCATCCACAGATTAGTGGAGCTCTCACCCCCTCATCCAAAAATTTTCTTTGCAACAGACTGAGGACATTACAGAAATCACAACTGGTCAAAATGCAAAGATGTACCCAGCCTCAACTACAACTACATATAATCCTTGCATCTAAGGCTCAAGGAATATTACAGAAAGGTGAAGAAAATTCTTAAGAGACATAGGATTAAAATATTTGGAGACAGTGTTTTTTATGTATATTAGGGAAACTGCAAGAATGAATTCTCACAACTATGGCTTCCTTAATAAGACCAACAGATATGCCACATGCACACTTGGAAGCAGAGTCGGGGAGGGTCTCACAAAGCCTCACCCTTTGATGAATGTTTACAGGTCAAGTGATGTCTGCTGAGAGAGGGAGAATGTTTTCTCAAGGGATGAATCCCTAATAGGTTATCCAGTCCCAAGAGGTCAGCTCTAAACATACATAGATACGGGCACTAAATGAACTCAGCAGACTGCAGACTGTGTGTATGTGTGAGTGTGTGTGTGTGTCCGTGTGTGTGTGTGTGTGTGTGCATGCATGTGCACGCTCACTCATGTACATGCACACATGTGTGTGTGTGTGTGTGTGTGTGTGTGTGAGAGAGAGAGAGAGAGAGAGAGAGAGAGAGAGAGAGAGAGAGGGGAGAGAGAGAGAGCGGAGGGAAGGGGGAGAAGTATGGAGCATGTGGGAGAATTCAGAAGTATGGAGAGGGCAGAATGATGTAAATATGAAACTAATTTTCAAAGAGTAAAAGGTTCTGTTCAGGACATTTTTCCCAGTGTCCATGTGTTCGAGGTTCTTCCCCACTTTGTCTTCTAATAATTCGAATGTATTTTGTTTTATGTGGAGGACCCTGATCCACTAGGACTTGAGCTTTGTACAGGGTGATAAAAATGGATCAATTTCCTGATGGCTCAGTGGTTAAGTGCTCTTCCAGAGGTTCTGAGTTCAAATCCCAGCAACTACATGGTGGCTCAAAACCACCTGTAAATGAGATCTGATACTATCTTCTGCTTTGTCTGAAAACAGCTACAGTTTACTCGTATATAATAAGTAAATAAACTCTTGTCACTTTTTTATTGGATATTTTTTATTTACATTCAAATGTTGTCCTCTTTCCCGATTTCCCATACAAAAAACCCCTATCGCATCCCTCCTCGCCCTTCTTTTATGAAGGTGTCCTGCCTCCCTGCCATGACATTTCCCTACACTGGGGGGTCCAGCTTTGGCATGACCAAGGGCTTCTTCTCTCATTGGTGCTCAACAAGGCCATCCTCTGTAACATATGCAGCTGGAGCCATGGGTATGTCCATGTGTACTCTTTGGACGGTGGTTTAGTCCCTGGGAGCTCTGGTTTGTTGGTATTGTTGTTCTTATGGGGTTGTGAACCCCTTCAGCTCTCTCAATCCTTGCTCTAACTCCTCCAATGGGGACTCTGTTCTCAGTTCAATGATTGGTTGTGAATGTCCACCTCTGTATTTGTCATGCTCTGGTAGAGCATCTCAGCAGATAGTTATATCAGGCTCCTGTCAGCATACACTTCTTGACATCAGCAATATTGTCTGAGTTTGGTGGTTGTATGTATATATGCTGGATCCCCAGGTGGGGCAGGCTCTGAATGGCCATTCCTTCAGTCCCTGCTCCAAACTTTGTCTCCATATCTCTTCTTATGAATATTTTTGTTCCCTCTTATAAAAAGGACTGAAGTATCAGCACTTTGGTTGTCCTTCTTCTTGAGTTTCATGTAGTGAGTGGATCCTCAGTCATCAGGGAAATGCAAATCAAATCAACCCCCTAGATTCCATCTCACACCAGTAGGAATGGCTAAGATCAAAAACTCAGGTGACAACAGATGCTGGCTAGGATGTAGAGAAAGAGGAACACTCCTCCATTGTTGGTTGGATTACAAGCTGGTATAACCTCTGGAAATCAGTTTGGAGGTTCCTCAGAAAATTGGACATAGTACTACCTGAGGACCCAGCTATACCACTCCTGGGAATATACCCAAAAGATGCTCTAACCTATAACAAGGACACGTGCTCCACTATGTTTATAGCAGCCTTATTATCATAGCCAAAAGCTGGAAAGAACCCAGATGTCCTTCAACAGAGGAATGGATACAGAAATTGTGGTACATCTACACAATGGAGTACTAATCAGCTATTAAAAACAATGACTTCATGAAATTCATAGGCAAATGGTTGGAACTAGAAAATATCATCCTGAATGAGGTAACCTAATCACAGAAAAACACATATGGTATGCGCTCACTGATAAGTGATATTAGCCCAAAAGCTGGAATTACCCAAGATACAATCCACAGACCACATGAAGCTCATGAATGAGGATAACCAAAGTGCTGATGCTTCAGTCCTTCTTAGAAGGGGGAACAAAAATATTCATAAGAGGAGATATGGAGACAAAGTATGGAACAGAGACTGAAGGAATGGCCATTCAGAGCCTGCCCCACCTGAGGATCCAGCACATATACATACAGCCACTAAACCCAGACAATATTGCTGATGCCAAGAAGTGCATGCTGACAGGAGCCTGATATAGCTGTCTCCTGAGAGGCTCTGCCAGAGCATGATAAATACAGAGGCAGATGCTCACAGCCAACCATTGAACTGAGCACAGGGTCCTCATTGAAGGAATTAGAGCAAGGATTGAAAGAGCTGAAGGGGTTCACAACCCCATAAGAACAACAATACCAACAAACCAGAGCTCCCAGGGACTAAACCACCATCCAAAGAGTACACATGGACATACCCACGGCTCCAGCTGAATATTGGGCAGGAATGAGAGGAGAAGCCCTTGGTCGTGCCAAGACTACACACCTCCCTGCTCCAATCATAGAGGAATGTCAGGGTGGGCGGGGAGGCAGGAAGGGGTGGTTGGTTGGGTGTGGGAACACCCTCTTAGAAGAAGGGGGATGGGGAGGGGATAGAGGGTTTATGGACTGGAAACTGGGAAATGGGATAATATTTGAAATGTCAATAAATAAAAAATATCCAATAAAAAGAATAAAAAGTTCTTTTTTTCATCTTTATTAAATTGGGTATTTCTTATTTACATTTCACATGTTATTCCCTTTCCCAGTTTCCATGCCAACATTCCCCTCCCCTTCTATATAGGTGTTCTCCTCCCAATCCTCCCCCCAATGACACCCCCCCCTCCGAAGAATCCCGGTTTTTACAGTCCAGTTATTACCCCCTCCTGGTCTGCTCTCCCACAGTTTCTCATCCTTTTCTTCCTTTTCCTGTCTCCAAGAGGATGACCCCACCCCTGCCAGGTCTCCACACTCCATGGGGCTTCAAGTCCCTCAGGATTAGGCATATCTTTTTTCACTGAGGCCCGACCAGGCAGTCCTTTGCTGTATATGTGTTGGGGGTCTTGGACCAGCTCTTGTGTGCTGACTGATTGGTGACTCCGTGTCTGAGAGATCTCAGGGGTTCGGGTTCGTTGACCTGCTGGTCTTCCTATGGGGTTGCCTTCCTCCTCAGCTTCTTCCAGCTTTTCTCTAACTCAATCACAGCAGTCCCTGACCTCAGTCCATTGATTGGTTGGGTGTAAGTATCTGCTTCTGTTTCAGTCAGCTGCTTGTTGGGCCTCACGGATGAAAACCATGCTAGGCTCCTGTCTGTAAGCACACCATAGCATCAATAATATCAAGCCTTGGAGACTCCCCTTGAGATGGATCCAAGTTGGGCTAATCACTAGACCTCCTTTCCCTCAGTCTTTTCTCAACTTTGCCCCTACAGATTTTTTAGACAGGAACAATTCTGGGTCAGAGTTTATGACACTAGCATGGTAACCCCATCCCTCCACTTGATGTCTTGTCTTTCTACTGGAGGCAGACTCTACAAGTTCCCTCTCTCCACTGTTGGGCATTTCATCTAATGTCCTTCCCTTTGAGTCCTGAAAGTGTCTCACCTCCTAGGTCTCTCGTACATTCTAAAGGATTTCTCTACCTCCCCTTGCCCAGGATGCATATTCTCATTCATTCTGCTGGCTCTCAGAGCTTCTCTTCTGTTACCCACACTTTTCCCCTCCCCCTCCCTTATCTCACTCAGAAGAAAGGAGGTGGACACAAGGTCCCACTCCTAGCTAAGGAGCTATTGGCAAGTGATGGTTGCTGGAAAAGAGGGAGTCAGTTTCTAAAGGTGTAAGTTTTGGCACTTAGCGTTCACACATCCAAGAGCATGCAGGCAGCCCAAATAGTACTTGAAGAATGGAGAATAAAAAGAGGACAAAGACATGGAATTAGATATGTAGAGAAGGGGCTCTGGATCAGTGGTGGGAGGAGGTGAATAGAATCAAAACACGTTGTACAATTTTTTTTCAAGGAGCAAATGAAAAACAAGGAGAAAAGGAAATCCCCATAACTCTAGGTAATACATTTCTTTTGAAGAAATAATTTTTTTGGTTTCCCAGAAACCAGATCCTTACATTGTTTTCTTCTGGGGAACAGAGTTCCAACTATTACTGAGAGAAAGGCTTCAAACTCTTGGAAGGATCAAACAAGAATCTTCTATAACCCGTGGCTGTCTATTACTTGAAGCTCTGGTGGTTCTGAACTCCATTGCAGCGTTAATTTGAGGTTCTCTTAAGGGCAGAATGTCAGATGTTTGCAAATAAGACTTAAGCCTCACAGACAGATTAACTGTAGATATATTTACAAGTGTTGTATGCAATATTTTGGGATATAGTCACACTGAAGGAGCTATTTACTTATTTAAAAATTAACAGTTTTTTGTTTTGTTTTGTTTTGTCACTATTCTAATAAAGAGAGGACTTTTATTTAGGGGTATATTTAACTTGTGCTATGTAACTATCTACAGCATGCCTAGGAATAAATTTACACATTAACAAGTGTCTTGATTTAAAGATTTGCTAATTCAACTTATGGAAGAAAAATATGGAGTTGCTCAAAATTTAATGCTTGTATAAAGCACTTAGATAAAATTCCATCCTGATTTGCAAGCTAATTTTACCCCCAACCTATTCATTTCTATCAGTTGTTCTCAGACACAACACAAAATAATCCATTTTAGTTCTTACCTTGTGGGAGTTACCAGTTACCCACAGATAAATACAAGAGCATCAGCCAGGACTGGCCTTCAGACATGGGTGGAAGTTATATATTCTTGGTTCTGACTTAGTCAATTATAAGCTGATTAGACATAAACCTTCTCATAGTCTGCTTTTACTGAGATAAATGAATGTCTTTTAAATACCTAAATTATAATTTATTTGTATTGTTTTTAATTTTCATACATGTAGAGCAATTTATATTGAGTATATCCATACCCCCTTCTGCCTCCAGATCCTCCCTATCCCCATATATTTTATCTTCCACCCAACTTCATGATTTAACACACTTATTTTAAAACAGTTATAGTTATAACATTAACTATTACCCTCTGTAATAAGAATTTTCTCTGATCAAGGCTGAGAACAGCACAAATCTGTGGTTACAAGCATAAGTAGAATGGATTTTTGACGAGAGAGAGAGAGAGAGAGAGAGAGAGAGAGAGAGAGAGAGAGAAATAGTGTGCGCTTCCTGATAAGTTCAAGGTTAATTTCTTTGCCATTCACCCACAGTGTGCAATGACTTTCATAACAAGGACTTCCCATCTAGCTATGAAGGGCAACCAAAAGAGATGGCAATATCCTGCCTTGTTTTGGGTATTTGGAGACCTTGGCAACCAATGATTTCTAGGGAGGTAACTATGACTGGCGCTGTGATTTTCACTTAATGACCCATGTCTTCTGGGAGCAGTACTGTCCTTCCATATGGGATATCTCTGTCCAAACTCCTGGGTTTTTTGCTTGTTTATTTGTTTGCTTTTAAGCTTTAAATCATTTTAAACTAGTTTGGATTCATGTGGCTTCTTTACCCATCTCAGTTTGGGCTAGCCCATGCCCTACCCTTCATTTGCCCTGCCCTTATTCTCTTTCCCACTCAAACATTTAAATTCCAGCTTTCCTGGACCATGTGTTTTTTCCTAATATATATATTCTCCTGTTCCTATTTATTTTATTTCTTCTTTGCTATGAAATCATAGGTTCCTATGTGGCTTGTTCATACACACTTCATTTTTTTCACACCCTTCTCTTGCCCCTTGTTTCCTATTCCCCTCATAGCACAACGATTTCAATCTTTATGCTTCTGCTGTTCTCCTTCTGTACTTTACCTCACCTCCAATCTTTAATCCACCCCTCTCACTGGCCCTCTGCTAACTTCCCTAATTTCAAGTATTCTGGGTTCAAAACACCAAATGCCTTTCTTCATAGGTATAAAGTAAAACAACAACCACAACAACAACAACTACAACCACCACCACCACCACCACCACCACCACAACAACAACAACAACAAGACCTATCCAATGGCTACAAAAACAATTGTTAGGGAAAAATATTCTGTGGGTGCTATCACCATGACTCATTTCAAGCTAGTTGCAGAATAAAGGTGATAAAAAACAATATGTGTACAAAAATGTACACATAGATTTCTGGAATAAGAACAGAGGACCCATATATAAATCCACACACTTATTTCCAATTAATAAATGAAAAAGATAAGATCAAAAACTCAGGTGACAGCAAATGCTGGCGAGGATGTGGAGAAAGGGGAACACTCCTCCATTGTTGGTGGGGTTGCAGACTGCTACAACCATTCTGGAAATCAGTCTGGAGGTTCCTCAGAAAATTGGACATTGAACTGCCTGAGGATCCAGCTATACCTCTCTTGGGCATATACCCAAAAGATGCCCCAACATATAAAAAAGACACGTGCTCCACTATGTTCATCGCAGCCTTATTCATAATAGCCAGAAGCTGGAAAGAACCCAGATGCCCTTCAACAGAGGAATGGATACAGAAAATGTGGTACATCTACACAATGGAATATTACTCAGCCATCAAAAACAATGACTTTGTGAAATTCGTAGGCAAATGGTTGGAACTGGAAACTATCATCCTGAGTGAGCTAACCCAATCACAGAAAGACATACATGGTATGTACTCATTGATAAGTGGCTATTAGCCCAAATGCTTGAATTACCCTAGATGCCTAGAACAAATGAAACTCAAGACGGATGATCAAAATGTGAATGCAGATCGCTCCTGAGAGACACAGCCAGAATACAGCAAATACAGAGGCGTATGCCAGCAGGAAACCACTGAACTGAGAACAGGACCCCTGTTGAAGGAATCAGAGAAAGAACTGGAAGAGCTTGAAGGAGCTCAAGACCCCATATGTACAGCAATGCCAACCAACCAGAGCTTCCAGGGACTAAGCCACTACCCAAAGACTATACATGGACTGACCCTGGACTCTGACCTCGTGAGGTTGCAATGAATATCCTAGTAAGAGCACCAGTGGAAGGGGAAGCCCTGGGTCCTGCTAAGACTGAACCCCTAGTGAACTAGACTGTTGGGGGAGAGGGCAGCAATGGGGGAGGGTTGGGAGGGGAACACCCATAAGGAAGGGGAGGGGGAGGGGGATGTTTGCCTGGAAACCGGGAAAGGGAATAACACTCGAAATGTATATAAGAAATACTCAAGTTAATAATAATAATAATAAAAAAAAGTATAGATCAGAGATCAGGAAATATCATCAACAAAGAGTGGGAAGAGAGGATCTTTACTAGTAACACTAGCTGCTTTTAAATTGTTTAATGACTGCATGAGGGTTTTTGCTACTCAGATGGAAAATGCAGCTTTCCAGAACATTCTTTGACTATAGACTTTTCCCCTTAATTGAACTATTCAGCTCTATTTTATCACGTGCTTCTCAAGTATCCCTGCTTTTAATAAAGGACCTGTTCACTTATTTGGGTTTTATTTTTTGGTTTTTTGTTTTGTTTTGTTTGTTTGATTGATTGATTGATTGATTTTGTTTTTCTGTCCCCTGTCATTGAGGTAGTGCATGGAAATTTGTAGAGGTTTCATTCAGTGTTCATACAATAAATTACTTGTTTGTTCTTTTCACAGGATGCATATTCCTTAAGGCAGATCAATTCATTTATCCAAGCTCCTACATGCTTCTTTGAGTACAAGAAGGATAAAACTTTTAGAAAAGTCCAAAATTTCTTTCACTGATACATTTTGGAATTTTGCTGTTCTTTTCTTCACCCCTTTCCTTCCTGTGGGCCCCCTTCCCTTCCCCTACATTCTGTCCAGTATATGAAACACATTGTCAAGTGACATTATTGATTAAAATCATCTCAAATAAAGACATTGGGAACAGTAAGGGAGGAAGTTGGTTTTGAAGCAAAGAGAGCCCTCCATGTTTTAATGATTATGTCATCTCTCTCTTCAGAGCAATTTATGGGCATACACATGTCTCTAAATTCCAACTATTCCTACAACTGCACAAAACATGGTCTTCCTTCAATAATATTAATAAGAGTCCACAAATTCACACTATGGGATGCCCCCAGAGAAAGCCAGATGGGTAAATGCACATACATATTTCTATCTTTGCATAGGAAAGAAAATTATGAGTTAAAAAACATCAAAAATAGCACTCTTAATTTCTCTTCTCTGTGGTTGTACTGACTTGGTTATATCATCTACTGTTTACTGACCTGAAGGGCTTTTAATTTTCAACCTTGGTGTGGCATTCCTTCTGTCCCTTGAATGCAATGGAAATTAAGAGAGAAGATATTTGAACCTACTTCTAAAGCTAGCACTAGAAAGGACCTGGGTCAAGGCTGGTTCAGAATAGGGGTCAGTGGAGGATTGTCAGGGGAATTCCAGGCAAAGTCCAGAGACATTTTCAGCATCATCCTACATTCTATTTTCTTCATGGTTCACAATGTGTACATATTCTAAATTTCCCTCTGTGCTCCTTCCTTTCTCCCTTTCCTTCCATCCTTTCTCTTTTGGTTTGGTTTGGTTTTTTGACACAGGGTTTCCCTCTGTAGACTTGGCCACCCTGAAACTCACTCTGTACACCAAGCCGACCTCAAACCCAGACATTTGCCTGCATCTCCCTCTCTAGTGCTGGGATTAAAGGCATATACCATGATCACCCACCTGTGATACTTGTATTTCTATGGAAGATGGGCAACAACCTGACCATCCTCAACCTCTGTAGACTCAGCCAACTCTGACTGGCTTGCCCCAGCCCTCAAGTCAGTAGGCAGTTTTGTAATTACCCCGGAGTCCATCTTATGTTTTGGTCCAAGTAGCAATAAATCTTTTTGAAACAGGAAAAACAAAAGAAGAAGAAAAGATGGGGGAGTGCCTGTGTGAAAGAGCATATGCTTATGTGCATTGAACCCTGGATTGAAACCTAGCACAAAGTAAAAAAAGGAAGAAACAAACAAACAACAGCAAAAGGTTAATATGTTCTTGAACTGCAGAGTCATTAGTCCAAAGTCACTGAGTTTGTGTGTTGTACTAGACGGCATTAAGTTACTTTACATATATATATATATATATATATATATATATATATATATATATGTACAAATATAATATATATATTGCCAGGAGATTAAAGCTTCCTTATAAGAGGAAGACTTATCTTTTATTGAACAAATGTAATCATTCTATTTCATATATTCAAAAATCATTTCCCTTACATGTGGTTAAATTCCTTCAAATATGCCAGACACTGTAATGAATAATATATATGTTTAAATAATTGTTTAAATGTTGAGAAAGATGTATTATCATCAACAGCATTTTGTATTTTACAGAGGGAGAAAATAAAGATCAAGGAAATTAAGTAACTTGCCTAAGATCAAATAACAAATAATAAGCAAGAACTCAGACTTGCATTAGGAAAAGCTGACTCAGTTGATATGCAAAATACCACACATTGATGATCTCACTTCCCATGTTCTTAAGCACCTAAGGTGAAGCATGGTCTGAAATCATTCATTAGAAATTTGCATAAATAACTAATTCATAGGCTTAAATGTATCACATTTTTTCATGATTGTCAATCTCTTGTACCTAATCTATAAATTAAGGTTTATTATAGTCATATATGCATAGAAAGAAGATGGTTTATATAGGATTTGGGTCTTATCTTCCTTATCCTACAGAAAAAATTAAAAATTGTTTGTAGACTATATTAACCAGAAACAAAGACTGTGAATTGTTCTGCTGATTTCTGAATGGGTGTGTAAAATAGATCATTAGTAGATAACAAAATATCCCAGCTTGGTGTGTTCCCTGCCCAGGTCAAACCTTCCCAAGGTACTTTATAATGCTACCATGTCAGCTTATCCAGCATGAGCTCTCTCCTATTGTTTGAGCACATATAAAGGCATGATATAACATTGATAGTTCCCTTAAGGTGGACAGTTATACACTGGTCTGGCAAGGTCAAAAATTCTAGATAGATTTCTGGGAAATCACTATGATCTACAGCTCTCTTATCATTCTGTGGTCTGCTGTAGATTTCTGCTTTTCTCTCTCCATGATGGAAGGAACTGTTTATCTGTAGTCAGTTACCATGGCAACTACTTCTTCTCTGGTATACTTCCCTTTTCCTGGAGGAATTGCTAAAAGAATAAAAAAAATTGGAAATTAATTAAAAGTTACTGTTGAATGAATAAGAGGAGGTTCTGTAAGATTATGGTAGGACTCATAACATTGTGAACAGTTTTATTAAAAGAATGTAACTTTATACCCATAGTAGAGTTAAATTTCCTGTCTCAGATGTGGAAATGTATGCTTTACAATTTTTACTAAATGATGATTCCAAAAAGTAGGATGAAAGAAGTTTCATAACTACTATTTTAGAAACCAATACCATTTTGGAAAAAATAAATTTGAGCATCTAAGACTTAATGTTGATCACCACTGAAACAACAAAATTCATGCATTCCTTGTTTACTTTTGGTCAATATGAAACAGATCAAAGAGAGGATTAAGCTCAAGAGTTTATATATAAAGGCAGACATGGTGAGATATATCAGTAGTCCCAGAGCATGAAAGTCTGAGACAGGAGAATATCAAACTCAAAACCAGCTGAGTTGGCATAGTGATATGCAGTTTCAAACAGAATTTAAGACTGGAAATGTAGTTTAGTAGAGTGTTTAAGACTTTGATCTCCAACTTCACCAAACACACACACACACACACACACACACACACACACACACACTCACACACACACACACAAACACACACATCAACAGATAGCTGAATTAGTCATCAACTCTAATATAAACATAGAATTCTATTTTGCCATGATCAGAGGAGAGAGAATTACAACTGATTCCCAAAAATCTCTTTTGGGACATGCACACAAAATATACATGATATTTTTCCTGTTTTGTTAATCATCAGACTCAATATTTTGAGAAACAAAAGAGTAAATAGAATCATCTTTGCACTTAAAAATATTTAAGTTACCATAATGGACATTTATATAAATAGATTCAGAGATAGATATATGATATTGATATAAATGTAGATGTAGATGGAAATAGAGATATAGATTCTTTTTTGTTCCCCTCCCACCCTGCCATTCCTATTCCTCCTACCTCCCTTCTGATGGCCCTTTTCCTTCCCTACAAATTATTTCTCTTTCTGCCTTCATGCCACATACACTTCTGCAAGCGTGTGTGTGTGTGTGTGTGTGTGTGTGTGTGTGTGTGTGTGTGTGTGTGTGTGTAATTTGAAATTACTGGGTTAGATGAACCTGGACATTGAACTAAACAAGTTCAGTTCAGAATCATTTCTTAATCCTCCATCAGGTTGCACCACCTAAAGATAGGAATACTCAGTGTCCCTGAGAAGTGGTGAAGACTATGATAATAGGGTTTCAGGGACTTTTGTGCCCACAGGACAGCTTGGCTCATACAAGGCAACCCAATAGCATTTGTTTAAAGCTTTGAGAACCAAATCTTCTATTTATAGTTCTAGATATAGTATATTAATCTACTTTCACACACATCCAGATTTTTCTCTGGCACAAAATGTAACCTGGCTTTCTTCTTGATAGCCTACATATAACCAGGGTTGATGCATATCTTCCACTTTTTCAGAATGACAACATCCAAAATGACAGAATCAATATTCAAACAGATGAACAGGTCTGGAATTGGGTTTGAGGTTTCACCAAAGAAGGACTGGACTTAGATCTACTCACTCTACTCATACTAATAGACCATTCTCGAATTCTAAGTATTTGTCATGTAAGAGACATCATTGGGAGGCAAGTCTGATCAATTAATCAATTCTATCTTCATGTAGTTTCCATACAGGAAAACTCATGGTTCAAGATTAAGATATCATAAGGGGCAGATACCAATAGAAAGCATAGGCATTGGAGCAAGTTAGAAATCGATGAGTCCTTATAGCAACCATCACATATCCTCATCCATATTATTAAATTGTGGAAGCAGAAACAACATCTCTGTATCATCTTCATCCTCCAAATCAGGAAACCAAGACCAGTATGACACACACAAGGGATACAGTATAGTTCAGGATATAGTCTGACCATTATGGTGGGTAAAAAATAAAGCTGGAACTGATTCAATATCTTTGTTATTGTGAATAAGTCTAGAATTAACAAAACAATGCAGCTACCCTTCAATGCACTAATTTTATTTTATTTTTTACTGTATACTCATGGTAGGTTCGCGGATCATGTGGTAGATCTAATTATAATTTTCTGAGAAATTTCACCGGTGACTTTTTATTTTTAATAATTATTTATTTAGGTTTTGAAGACAGGCTCTCTCTGTATAACAACCCTAGCTGGCCTAGAACTCATTCTGAAAATCTTGCCGTTCTTGAACTCACAGATATGTGCCTGCCTCTGCCTCCTAAATGCTGAGATTAAAGATGTATACCACCACACTCAGTACCACCAATACTGACATTTTAAATAGTTGTATTAATTTACTTCTCCACTAGCAATATACAAAGGTTTTCTCTTTTGAGTATCTTCAACAGCAGTTGCCCTTCTATTCCCTTTATGAGAAAGTTATTTGAATGTATGTGAGACAGTAACATATTCTAGTTTTAATTTACATTTCCTCGATTAGTGGCTTTAAGCATTTTTCACATGTATGATGGTCATTTATATGACTTAAGAACCTTTAGTCAAGTGCTTTACCCATTTTTGAATGTGCTCATTTATTTTCTCTCCATGATACTGAGTGCCTTGCATATGTGACTATTAATCCATTATCAGATGCCCTTCTCAGACATTTTCTTGTTTTGCTGAGCAGAAGTCATATTGATAGCCAGAATCCTTATGGTGTGCTTGTTTTAACATATGCTGTCTGTGATGGTCTAGGAGGCTAGACCAATGCCTTATAACTTTGCCCCTATGTTTTCTGTTGTATTTTTACAATTTCAGGTCTTACATGTGTGCTGTAAATGCATTTTGAAATAATTTCTGTATGTGCTGTAAGAGTCTAATTTCATCAATGGGTGTGGTTAAGAAGCATGTGTAATACACATACACCAGGAATAACAAAGGATATTTAAAACAATTAACACTGGGTAATGGTGATACATGCCTTTAATCCCAGTACTTGGGAGGCAGAGGTAGGTGGATCTCTGAGTTCTAGGCCAGCCTGATCTCCAAAGCAAGTTTTAGGACAGGCAGGAACACAGAGAAACACTGTCTTGAAAACCCAAAATGAAATATAATAAAAATAATGAAATCTTGTTACTTGCAACAACATGGCTATTTGAGCATTCATGTTAAGTAAATGAACCAGATAGGAAAGGCAAATGTTATATCATCCTACTCATATTTGCAACCTAAATAATATTGAACTCATGATGAAGAAATTAGGATAGTAGGTTTCAGGAACTGAGAGGTAGGGGATAGAGAAGAAAGTCACCAAAGACTACAAAACTTCATTATACATAAAGAATGAGTTTCAGAAATCTGTTAAGCAGTGTGATGAATGCAGTTGATGTGTTATATATACTTAAAAATGTCCAAAGAGATATTTTATATTCTTACCATAAGATTTACATAAATATCAATTAGCTTGATTTAGGCATTTCTCAAATTATAATTATTTCAAAATTTTGTATTCTATAAATATAAAAATGTTTTATTTGTCAAAAATTTTTTAAATTAATTATTAGCTATGTTATTTGTAGAACTGGATTTACTGAATTCTGAAATAGACAATTTTCTTTTGCCAATTTTAAGATATTTCCACCATATAGAATATCATTTACAATATCTCTTAATTTAATCCCAAATTTCATATTTTCATACTCAGAATAAGTAGCGGATTGGCACATAAAATGGAATGAATGGGGTGACCCAGGGATCCAGACAGATATGTAGCAGAGGATGGGCCTTGTTAAGCATCAGTGGGAGGAAAAGCCCTTGGTCCTGTGAAGGCTCAATGCCCCAGTGTAGAGAATGCCAGAGTGGGGAGGTAGGAGGGAGTAGGTGGGTGGTTGGATGAGCACCCTCATTGAGGCAGTAGGTGAGGGGATGGGATGGCAGGTTTCCAGAAGGGGAACCAGGAAAGGGGACAACATTTGAAATGGAAATAAAGAAAATACCCAATAAAATAAAACAAAACAAACAAAACAAAAAATCCCCAAATGTGGCAAAAACAGAAAATATGTGGAGAAAATATTTGCTTGGCTCCATGGGTGAAGGAACCTGGTATCTTCCATCACTGCTCAGTGTTGATGCTCTAGAACTGTGTTCTGTACATTCTATTTGGCTGAATTATAATAAGAGCACGGTGTTTGAGTTCTTGCTCCATTGACAAAATATAATAGAGAAAAAGGAAAATTAATTCTGTGGCTTCCTATCACAGCCATATTGACCAGATTCTGAATGACAGCAATAATGAGAGTGAATGCGGAGTTGCTTCCATTTGTAGATAGATTTTATATCTGCATTATCCACTTATTTACTTAATTAATTAATGATGGTAGGGGATCTACTACGTACCCACTACAATAAGGTAGATAAATTTATGTAGATTACCTATCGTTAATGGGATATCCGCACATCTCAAAGTAGACATTTGCTCAGAAGTACCCAACCACACATTCTCAGCAGAAACCAGAAAAGGGCTTTGAATCCTCTTTACCCATATAGCCTCCCCATTTAACATTTAGGAAATCCTCTAAGACCATCTCCTATTTTCAAGGCAGTCCCTCCTTCCTCTCTGGCCTCTTGATCTTTTGATTCTTTTTATGAATTCTTACTGGTTCATTCACATCAACACGAGCAATTTTTTTCTCCTTTTCTTTCCATTTTGCCACTGTGCCCAGGAGTTCAATTTTCAATAGAATATCTTTATGAAACTGTAGAATGAGCAATAGCTTAAGACAAGGCAGTTACACTCAAATCCTGACTGTGTCTATTACATCTGTGTGACCCTGAAGAAAATCTCTAACCTCTCCAGACCTCATACATAAAATAAGGTTAAGCAGTGTTATAGCAGCTATGTAATAGCCTGATGTGATTTTATATTGAGAGATTGATCCACAAGTTAGCTGGACTGCGATCACACTTCCCTGATTACCAGCAGTAAAGCTAAGTTAAGCAAGATGGTTTTAACTGTTGACAGAATCAGAGTTTCGACCCACTTCCTGAAGTACAGAGATCTTTACAGCACCATAATCCCTTCCAAGAGTCTAGGATGCACATAGGATCTTAAAATACGAACATTTTAATAGAGTGCTATTCAGAAAACATGAAGAATAAAAAGCCCCAGGCAGCACATACCCAATACTTTACCAGTTTCAGGGATTCTCTGAATAGCTCTTCCTCCTGGGAAGTAAAGTGAAAGTAGGCTGCAGAAAAGGGCAGGCTCTCCTTCCATGAGAAGAGCAAAGTCTGTTTCATGGGCGCCGGCAGGAACTCAAGAAACTAATATTACCTACTACCCAAAATGGCAAGAGACTGAAAGCAACATATAGGGTGACATGTTCTAGTAGGTTAGTCACAGAGTTTTCCTGAAGATATAGTCATCTCTAGGTAGAGGAGAGGAGGAATATACAGCAAGGTCTGGTACACTTCACACAAACAGCCAAGCCCAAAAGCACAGGCTAAAACTAAGAACTGCACAGGTCCACAGCAGCCAAATTCTTCAATCACAGTCAATGGGAATATGGATAGAAATCAGAAATTCTAGGAAGAGGAAAAGCACTGGGTCAGAGACTGGCTGTTTCTGAAGCTTCACTTATAGCAGTAATTGATTCTGACCATCTCCTTTTACAGTAGTCAATGGTTTTTCAGAATATGCTGCATCTTAAAAGTCCCATTTGCCTAAAATTTCTGGTATAATGCCCTTTAGCCAAAGGCACAATTAAGATTAAAAATAACATTGAAGAGAGAGGTTTCTGAAATGCTAGAATATCCAAATATTGTAAGTTTAGCTACTCTCTAGCAGACTATGATTTTAATATTATTTTGTCATGCTTTGCATGAGATTTGGCAAAAGTTGATTTTCCTCATTTGTTGTTTTGGGGCTATAATGGAATATGGTGGTTCCCACAGACCAAAAACTATCAACATACACAGCTAAAAATACCTTGGACTTATCTCAGCTTGCAGTTCTGCCAGCTCTAAAAAGAAAGAACAATGGGGGTAGGTTTTCAGGCCTTGGCATTTGGGATTCTATTTGATGACTTCTAAGTCAATGTACCAGAAATATTCTCCACCATCTGTCTACAAGCACATACTTCCTGCCTTGTTCTGCAGTAGCAAAAATTCATGCTAAAAACTATTGAAGTGGTCCAACTATTTCCCTGCCACTAGTCCTGTTCCATTTTGGATTATTCCTAACAAGTCTAGATGTGGTGACATTCCATAAAATGGGTGTGTGTCTTTTAGTGCTAAAATCTTGGGAGGCATGCCTATTGTTCCACCAAGCATTATTCCCCACAAACAGGGATGCCTGGAAGCCATGTCCAGATGTAGAAAAAAGCCTCCTTTGTTCATCCTCACCCACCCATAGGGCACTTTGCTCCTTTGCATGCATCCCACCCATTCTCTGGTCTGAACAGCTTCCTTAAACTGGACTGTGTTTTCTAATCAGCATCACGATTTATTCTAGCTATTGGAAGAAACTGGAATTAAAGGACTTAGTGTCTAATTTAATATGATTTAGTAGAAAATGTACTGGCCTAGTCCCTTCCAGCGACAAGGCACACACGCGCACGCACACATGCACATATGTGCACACAAACACTTCAATAATAATAATAACAAAAATAGTAACAAATAGTAATTGCTAAGATTCTGGTACATTTCCATATCCAATTATTTCCTAAAACATGTTCACGTTTGCATCATAACAGGAAATGTATACATTTATGCCTCACATATGAAGAAAAGCTATCACACAGTTCCTGTGCAAGTAGTTGGTATGATAGGTGGGTTAAGATCTAAATAGAGTAGGACCAACATGTAAAGCATGATAATCCCTCAAGGTTGGAGGTAAATAGGAGATGGATTTATTTGGTGTTTCTTTTTTTTGTCCAGCAGTTGCTGAAATGGCATGTTGAGTCAAAGTTGAATAAATACTGTTTTAACAAATGAGCTTTGAAAACATAGAAGCCTGAGTTTTAAATCTGGATTCTTTTCTACAGTCTTAAAAAATGTGATTCATTATTATAAAGCTACAGTTTCTAAAACAGGTAAATTATTGGCAGCGACTTTGGGACAGGCATAAATAACTCACAGGTTCTACACACTGAGGAAGAAGTTTAAACAATATAGAAAAAATGATGGTGAGAATTATATAGCATGTGGTAAGAATTAATAAACAACAGGGCCCAGTTTGATGTTTCCTATGAAGGAGGAGGTGAGGTGGCAAGAACTGGGATTAAGGCACACATATCTGTGCTGTAGGGCAAGGGTAAGATGGGCTAAGGGTGTCCAGGGAGCTCTGAAGCAGAAAACCCAGCAGAGAGAATCGTACTACAATAGTGGCCACTGCTGTGAGAATTTCTGAGGAGTAAGGTCATGCCCACCTTAAGAAAATTTAAATTCTCTTTAAATTTCAATTCCCCCATACTTATGCATATTATAGAACCCAGGGTGATTTTTTTCTACATGTTTATGTATGCAATGACATGACCAGAATAATTGCCACACCAATCACCATAAACACAGCATGCCAACACATAAGGCAATCTTCCAGCTTGTGTAGCCCAACCCATCAGGAAAAAGCCATCTCTCGGTATTCTAGGTATTCTGGATATGAATTAAAGCATCCTGACTTTATTTATGTCTGAGAACAGCAATTTTCTTGGGATTGCAGTTGGGAAATCAACTTATAAATAAACCATTTGGTTTGTTCCCTGAACTACCCTGTCCCTGGCAGTGATGTGCTGACTCAGGGGTTGCTAAGTTGGAATGTTTACACAAGGTCTTGGAGGGCAGAGAATTGACATTGCTCCTAAGTCAGAGGATGTAAAAATTTCGAAGACTGACTTCAGTTGGGTAAATGACTCAAGGTGTATAAGTCAAATGTGTTATGAAGAGTTTTATCATCAACAACAGAACTTCCTTTCTCTAACTGTGTACAACTTAGAGGCCCAGGTAAATGAATCTCCTGCAGCCTCCTTCACAAGAACTCAGTGGCTTCTTAAGTTTCACGTCATATGCATGCTTGGGAAAAAGAAGCAATAGCTATGCCAAACCTGTGTTTTAGGCATTCATCTTCTATTGGGACATTACATACATATAATCCATCAGTTCCATTTCCAATGGGGAGTACCTGTCATATGCACCCCATGATGACCTCTAAACTAGGAGTAAGAGTAAAACCTCTCATCCAGGAAAAGTCAACCCTATCCTGAAATAGAAGCTCAGAGGACATAAAAGGCACATACCCAACAGAACCCAGGTAACAGAACCCTAGCTACTTTACCCAAAGCGCAGTTATTTCTGAATTGCCTGAATATTTAAAATTTTTGACTTCTCCTTCTTTCTGTCAAGAGCAAGACCTTCCTTCTTCTTTCTGTTGTCAGGATCTTTTGCTCCTTCCACTCCATCCTTCCTTGTTCATTTCCATTAAAATCACCTTGCCAGGGAGATCAACAGAATAATTGGACCAATAGTGAAATGAGCACTGGCTGCGGCAGTATAGCACAGGCTAGACCTTTGCTTTGAACTCAATATCTCTATGACCTTGACCTTGAAGACAACCTGTGGTCTCTGCATTACTACTCTGAAAGAAAAGGTATCCTGGAAGTTGGGCACCAAGGAATACTAAAAAGTCACACTGTATAAGCAAACTCAAACAAGAGATTTATTGGGAGGGAAAAACCCAGAAGGGACTGCCTCTGCCTCATTGAAAAGCAGCACAGAACTAAGCAAAAGACAAGATTTATATTGGATTTCTTGTGGGGCTGGCAGCAGAGAGCTTTCTAGAGTGAAGATTTCCAAGGTAGGATTGGTGAGATTTCAAGTCCAGAGCATGGGGGGTGCACAGGGTTTGGAGGGATTTTAAGTCCTGAGTCTGGGTTTTAACTTTGTAGATGGGGGTTGGTTCCATCTGTTAGGATAGTTAAAGTATTCTTGTGCTTGGAGCCAGGTGGTTAGAGGTCCTCTGAGCAGTGGTCTACCACTGATGTGCCTCAAGGGGCTTATGGTGTTTTTATGACAAGGAATGGTGTTTCACAAATTTTCATGAATATTCAGTGATAAAAGATTACACACATAATCAACATTGAAGTTTAGTTGTATTTTTGTGTATATGCATATAAATTTACTATGTCTACAAATACATTAATATCTACACATATGGCTAGTGATATATAAATTACAGTCTGCCTTTATATTGCCTTAACCCTGGCCCATCTCAGTCTCTAAAACCATGGCTGCCATATAGTAGGCATGCAATAAATATTTTTATGATGAGTGAATGGATGAATCACTGGAGCTCAATAGATAACAGATTCTTCCTAAACTACATATGAACACTGGGGAGTTTTTTCTACTGTTCCTCAGCTGTAACCTATTAGTGGAAAATTGTGTAATCATGCTAATTGACTTCATAACAAATTTATGATTTCCAATCTTAGCCAGGCTCTAAATATTTCTTCATAATCCTTTAGCATGTCTCTACTAAATTCCCTTTGATTTTCCCAAAGCAGCTGCTCCTGGTGTCACCTTCTCCTTTGAGTTCCTTAGTCCTTCATCTCTCTCTATAGATTGGCAGAAGAGCTGAGTTGCCTCACATCCCTCATCTGTTCTGTCTTGCTCTTGCCTCTTGAGGACTTCGCTCCAACTCTCTCCTTCAGATTCTCTTCCTCCAGTTTGTCTACATGACATTATGCCCTGCTAATCTCTGATAGAATTCCTCGAGGACATTACCTCCTACAGGCTTCCCATACATGCAAAGGGAAGCAAATGATGAGTCCATCCCTTTGGCTTGCTTTCTTTTGCTGTGGTAAAACATTCTGACCCAAAACAACTTGGGGAGGAAAGACGAATTTTTCACCTACAGCTTGCAATCTGTCATTAAGAAAAGCCAAGGCAGAAACTCAAGGCAGGAATCTAGAGTCAGAAACTGAAAACAGAGGTTATGGGAGAAGCGTTGCCCCCATAGCCTGTGCAGCTCATCTTCTTACACCCTAGAAGATTACCTATGAAGGTGTGGTACTGCCCACAGTGGCTAGCCCTCCGGTATCTATCACTAATTGTGAAAACGTCCCATAGACTTGGCCACATTCCAAAATGGTAGATTCAACTGCTCAACAGAGGTTTCCCCTTCCATGTTGATTCTAGTTGTTCATGGTGACAAAAGCTATCAAGCACAATGTTACAGAGATACAGTGATGGGCTGTTTGTGGTTTAGCAGAAATCTAAGCCTAAGATGATGAAAATTACATTTAACTAACAAAGTTAGACTTCTTGCCACCACATAGCCTCTGAAATATAGAATAAACAAAAATACAAAGATTGGATGGCAATAATATAATAATTTGTAACAGATGATAGCCCATCAAATAGTGTTTGCATACCACTAAAATTATGAGAATTATTTAAAGACCGGGATGGGTTTCATTTTCATTGATAATGAAAACACGAGTGTAGAAACTGAAATAAATTATCCAGGGTCACAACATCGATCACGTCACTGTTTCCCCTGTACCAGACCTTACTCTAACATTTTGGCGCTGCCTATTAGACCATGATGACTTTCACAGGCCCCACCCCCTGCCAGTGTCACAGACCCTTACTTTATGTTTTGTCTTTTCCCTAGTCCTTTCATACATGACCTTATCTCTCAACGGTTATAGTCGCAGAAACATGCAGTGTAATCACTAAGAATAAAGTATCCGAAATCAGGCAGATCCTAGCTATACAATATTTGTCAAGTTCTTTAATGTAGTTATAATTCATCAGTAGATGAGGATAATAATATCTGAATATCATTAATTTACTAGAAAGTAAAATGAATAATACATGAAACGCACATAGAACTATGCTTGATATATATATTGTAAGGACTCATTGCATTCTTCTTATATGTTTTTATATAACCAGGGACTGTGTAAAGGTTTTACTTTTTCTTCACCATGTAATATCACACTTGAATGGTAGGTCAGGTCCATCAATCAAAACCTACTATTGCTTCCCATTTTTCTTGTTCTCTCCTGATGCTTTAACTTGTGTCAGAGAAGTGATATAGTTCATCCATTTTGCTTTGTCAGATTTTTAAAAAGCCATGAGCCACTACTAAGATGTGCCCAGGTTAATCCCTTTCTCTCCCTATAGACTTTTCTTACAGCCTTGACCTCAGTTTTAATTAGTGGCAATCAAATTACTAAGAATGACTCCCATGGCCCATTGTTTTAACCCCAGGAACTTACAAATTGCTCCAATAATTATCTTGTTTTACATGGCACAGTTGATCTTCAAAGGAGAGTATCTAGGTGGCCATAACTTAATCATATGTGTTCTTTAAAAAAGTAAACTTTGTCCAGCTATTTAAGAAGATGAAGGGGGGGGGAAGTGACAGATATACAAGGTGTGAGAAAGATGAAAGATACAAGGGGGAACATGGGAAGTGATTGTGGGTAACATCTCAGAGCAAAGAATAGTTGCTGACCAATAGTCATATTCTTAGGCTCTTCGTGCTAATGTAGGGAAACACTTGAGACCAGATAGTCTATACACACCACAGCTTAATGTCTCAAAATTCTGGAAGTCATAAACCTAAGGTCAAAATGTTGGCTAGCTTCATGTGATTTCTTTCTTTTTATTTTATTGGATATTATTTTTTATTTACATTTCAAATGTTATTCCCTTTCCTGGTTTCCTGGTCATAAGCCCCATATCCCATCCCCCTCCCCTTCTTCTATCAGGGTGTTCCCCCTCCCCAACCACCACTCTTCCCCACCCCCACATTCACCTATAATGGGGTGTCCGGCCTTGGCAGGACCAAGGGCTTTTCCTCCCATTGGTGCCCAACAAGGTTACCCTCTGCTACATATGAAGCTGGAAGCATGGGTCTGTTTATGTGTAGTCTTTGGGTAGTGGTTTAGTCTCTGGGAGCTCTGATTGGTTGGTATTATTGGTTGCTATATCAGACTCCTGTCAGCATGCACTTCTTAGCTTCATCAATATTATCTAGTTTTGGTGGCTGTGTGTATATATGTTGTATACTCATGTAGGGCAGGCTCTGAGCGGCCATTCCTTCAGTCTCTGGTCCATACACAGCACAGCTTAATGTCTCAAAGTTCTGGAGGTCATAAGCCGAAGGTGAAAATGTTGGCTGGCTTCATGCAATTTCTATTGCCAATTGTGAATTGCTCCCACGATTATCTCATTTTACATGGCATAACTGACATTCAAATAAGAGTATCTAGGCAGTCAGAATGCAATCACATGAGTCCTTGAGGAAGCTATACTGGAGGTCTAGTCCTACTTTCACGGTGTCACTGTGTGAACTACATTCTCCACAGGTGGGGAACAGTGTGTTTTGATAAGGCAAACAGGATGGAAAGATGGAAATGCTAAGCCAGTTTCTTCTACCCTGTAAAACTGTTTATCCATTTGTGAGATTAGAGCCTTTGTCATTCCATTATCTCCCAAAGCCATACTTCTCCATGACCCCTTCCATTAGAGATTAAGTTTAAATATGAATTTTCAAAGAAATACAAATATTTGAACAATGAAAGCAAGGAAACAGATATCCATTTGCAACTACAATGAGCTAAATTCTACCAATAACATGAGTGGATTTAAAAATAGGTGTTTTCTTTGAGCCTCCAAAACAGTCCAACCAGTACTCACCTTGAACTTAGCCACATGAGTCTCCAAGGATAGCCTAGCCAAGTCTGCTTGAGACATCTGACCTACAGAAAAGGAAAATAATAAGGGAGCACTACTTGAAAATGCCAAATGAGTACTAATTTGTTCTGGGAGGGACAGGAATTTAGTACAGTATTAGATGAGGTCGTGCACACCACTAACCTCAGCATTTGGGACATAGGCACAGGAGAATCATGAGTTTGAGAATGGTGTGGGCTACACTGAAGAACACAAGGAATAAAGGGAAGGAGTGGATGCTAAGAAGGAAGAGAAGGAGAAAGAGGGAAGAAAGAAGAGAGAAAAGAAGAAGGGGATAGCAATGATTATACCCAGGGTTTCCTAAAACTAGACATACACATGTATGCAGTAGCACAGAAAGATGCTTTGTAAGAGTCTAAAGTTTTATCACAAATACTCATATTAAAGGACTTTGGAAATTGGCAACTAATAGAAAGTAGACCTTACAGAAATGATCATTTTAAAGGCTTATGTCGTTAGAGAATTTGTGGACTAAGCAGAGCTGGATAAACTGGAATAGGTATCCTCTTTTAGAGAAGTTGGTTTCACTGACCCACTGGCCTCCATATCACTGTAATACAACATAGAAAGGAATAAAGGAAGGAGGGAGAAAATAGGGAAGCAGGGGGAAAGGGAGGGATCAATTCCCTCTTTCAGAAACTTCTATATTGTTCGAAAAGAGCAAAACCAAGGTTCTTATCACTATCAATCACAGATCCGTCATCTTTACTCTGAGGACAGAGCTTCCTTGAGCTCCAGATAACTGGGGATGCAGAGAGAAGACAGACACTCTATGCTCAAAGCTTACAAATAGGGTTTTGCACCTCAGCAATGACACCGCTGTTCTCTACACATGACAGCTATGCAAGTATTTTTAGCTTTGCAACAGAGTGGATGAGCATCAGCTCTGGAGTCAGATGTCCTTTGCTACCACAAGCCAGGCTGCATCTTCAGTGAAACACCGTGCCTGCAAACCTTCTCTCTTCACATCTGTGGGACTAGGAAAGTAAGAGCACCTCACTCACTGGCTCTGGGAGAGGGTTAAAGAAGAGAATGGTTTGTGAAGCACTTCTCTTGTTGCCTGGCACTTGCTAAGTGCTAACTAAATGGTTGCAATTATAATTATTCATGTATTCATTCAGAAACTATGTATTAATCATCTTCGCTGTGCCAGGCATTGCTAAGCAATGCGAGAATACAAAGATGAATAAGGAGGAGTCCCTCTCCTCAAAACTCTCCCTTGCATTATGTCCATATGCTACCTTTGCATTTATTCATGTATGTAAATTCTCCTCTGTGTGTGTGCCTGTGTACTCTGTACATTGGGAGTGCCCATGGCATGAATTCTGCACTCTGTGCAAATTACAGTGAACAAAGTTCTGCTTTGAAACACAAGAGAAGGGTGGGGGTTGCTGATGTAGCCATCCATCTTTCTCCTCTTCAGAGGTGGGTGGCTGTTTGCTCTGGGAACACTGACGATATGACCATTAAATCATTTCAGAATGGTGGAGCTGGGAGGTCCTAGCAAGGCCTTCCCTCACACCCACCCTGTTCTGGCACAAAGAAGGGTGTTATACCTCATACACAGCAACAGGCAGGCCACAGGAAAAGGGCTCTTTGTGCCAAGTAGTTTTGCCCAGTCCTCCTCCAAGTGGGGAAGCAAGAAACGATCCATCAGCCTGGTTGTCTGGGAGTCACCGAACTCCTCAAAACAGACCTATTAGCTGAAAGGATAAATATTTACTCTGAGTTCATCTGAATAACCCAGAAAGGGAACTCTGGTTTTTGTCAGTAATAAAAACACTCCCACCTAAGTCTGGAATTAGAGCTTTTTGTCTTTAAATCTTCCCTGCTTAGAATCACTCAGACTTCCTGTGAGAGACTAGATCAGGATTTCCTCATGTCCTCCAGAGCAGCTGGGGTTGGGGGGTGGGGGGCGTTAGGGGGCACAAAGGCAGGCGGGGGTCGTTCTACATGGGGGGTATTTTCTTTTACTGCAAAAGTATGTGTGGCCTCTGTTTGCCTCTTAGTACACAGGTAACTGAAATATTTGCCCTGGGGAGAGAAGGTGCAGAATGTTCTCTTAAAATGCTCCAAATGGTGAAACAAGAGATTTTAGATAAACAGTTTTCAGAGGACCCCATTTCCTGAGCTATGCTTTGATCACATGATGACACCACCAGCAAAAACATTGTTGTTATCCTTCCAAGGAAGATGTTCCAGAAAGAACTATTGTCTGCCTCAGACAGGGGAGGATTTGAATGCCATGGGGGAGGAGGGAAGAGCTGTGGAGGAGGCTGGAGTAGAAGGATGGAGAAGATGGGGCATTTATCCCATACCAGACAAACCCAGGGTGTCTGTGTCAAGCTCCAGCACCACTTTCCACCTTTATGTCCCCACATCTCTTTTGCACATCCAACATGAACCTGGCATGAAAATGTTTAGATGCTAGAAAACGTGCCACTGTCTTCAATCCCAAGTCAGTCTCAAGTTATGGAGCACAAAAGTTCTTCAGAAAACATCAAGTGAATGAGAGTGTTCATCATGATCTCTCCTTAACCCCTCTGACTTCTTATTTCTCTCTATGTATTATGGGGATAATCATGTCCCTCCAAGGTGTATAAAAATGAAAATGCACACCTCTGCCTTACCACAGAGCCTCGTGCATTATGTGAACCTAAAAAGTGGTAGCATGAATCTTCATAGTAAAGCACTAGAAGTCAGCGAATCATGTGAAAGTTGTCAGTTCAGAGGCTTGTGCCAGGAAATTTGCGAGCCTCCATTACCTGGGATGAGCCACCTATGCTGAGATGCTCCAACCTCATGATGCCTGTTATACAAGACTGCTGAGTTTACTGCAGTTGATCAGAAAGATGCCCATGTGCTCCAGGGCAAGTTTGTATACCGTAGATAGGATCAGCATATCACCAGTAAGGAGAAACAGCAGTGGGAAGACATTTCTCTATTATTAGGCTAACAATTAAAATACATGTGTGCCCCGTCCCAGTGAGTCTGCTGCCATAAACAGAATAATAAATAGATGAAAAGAGGAACAACATAGCTGTTTCTTATCACGGTGGAGAAACTGCTATATTATTTCCTTGTATCATTTATTCCTAATCAGTATAGACATAAATGCTTAACTTGCTTTAGAAATAAAAGCAGTGCACAGTGAATGAATTAATGGGAAAATGTGATGATAAGCCTCAGGCACCTCTTGGGTTGCAGACTTCCTATCTCTTCCTCATGGTTCTCACAAGCCATTAAACTTTCTGGTTGATGTGGTCCACCTAACCACGTTATATTTACCCATGAGTGTTGAACTACCATGGGTCTAAGAAAAAAAAATGTTATAGATAGGCTCGATCTCAACAGACTGAGGGTGTTTTATTGGAACAGCAAAGAGCTCCAAACTTTCCAGGGGATAAAGATTGAGTGCATTTAAGGGGCTGGAGAGCTGGCCACACACACACACACACACACACACACACACACACACACACACACACAGAGAGAGAGAGAGAGAGAGAGAGAGAGAGAGAGAGAGAGAGAGAGAGAGAGCGCCTAGCTACTAGGGAAGTTACAGCTATATTTTTGTGGCTTGACTGGGAGCAAGGTAGGTTGTTTTCAATATCTGGGTATATTATTTCTGCTAGTGAGGCAGAGGATCAGACTGAGGCTGGGCAATTCTTTATGGCCAGAGGCTGTTGTCCAGTGCAGCTTGACTAAATTCCTCATGACCTGAGGCTATTACCAACAACAAGTACTGGCATTTTTTTTTTTTGCATTGTCCAGTCTAAACTTCTGCAGTGTGTAAGGAAAGAGAGAAAATGTTGGTTCTATGTCATGGGCAGGCTCCATAATGCTGCTAGTCTTGCCCTCATCCTTGTGTCTGCTATGGTCTCTCCTCTCTTCCTGCCTAGTAATAAAAATTGTTTCCTCAAGAAAAAGAATCCAGCCCGTATTTGAGGAGAGGCTGCACTCTATCTCAGTCTGGACATAGGTAGTTTTGGTGAACTTTGAGGCTTGATCCTAGTAACTATTCCTAACACAGATCATATTATACTTTAATATGTCTATATTAATGATATATGTATATTGAAATATGTTTTAATTCATTCTTATTTCATATTAATATATTTGGTTTCTATTTGTTTTTAAATATTTATTTTATACACTGTTCTAATTGTTGTTTTTAATAAATACTGTTATTTAATTAAATAAATAAAATAAGTGTTATTTTAATAAATAATAAATATTATGTTTTAATAAATACTATGTCACTTAGTTATTTACCTATGACCCTCTGGTCATCAATATAGACTGAGCTTGTGTTTCATATTTTCTCAGAAGATGCATAGAAGTATCTATTTATCCTACAAGAACATTAACAGTCATTCTATCCAAAATTATATTGCAGAGGCAATGAATTATCAGGGTTACTTAGAAGCATGGGTGAGCTGGTCACTCAATGGCCTTTCCTTCAGTCTTTGCTCCATTTTTCCACTGACTTTCTTTTAGACAGAAACCATTCTGGGTATGGCCCAACTTGAGATCCATCCCACGGGCAAACACCAAACCCTAACACTTTTACTGATGTCATATTGTGCTTGCAGACAGGAGCCTAGCTAGCCTGGCTGTCCTCTGAGAGACTCTAATAGCAACTGCCTGAGACAGATGCAGATACTTACTGCCAACCACTGGACTGAGGTTGGGAACCCCTATGGGAGAGTTAGGGGAAGGATTGAAGGAGCTGAAGGGCATGGCAAACCCATAGAATAAACAGTAGTATCACTAACCCAGAACCCTGGAATCTGACTGAGATTAAGCCACTAACCAAAGAGCACACATGGGCTGCCCGTGGTCCCCAGCACATATGTAACAGAGGACAGCCTTGTCTGACCTCAGTGAGAGAGAATGCTCCCAATCCTATAGAGACTTAATGCCTCAAGGAAGGGAGATGGTGGGGGTGGGGTGAGGTGGAGGGGTTGGGTGAGTAGAGCCATTGGATGAGGGAGCACCCTCTCAGAGGCAAGAGGAATGGGTTGAATAACTAACTCTGGGTAGGGGAACCAGGAGGAGGGGCAACATTTGGAATGTAAAGAAGTAAAGTAATGTAATAAATAAATAAATATACTGAGAAAAAGAGAAAGACGCACAAACAACACAGAGAGAAGGGAAGAGGGAGGGAGAGGGGAAGGAAGGAGGGGAGAGGGGAAGAAGGAGAGGGAAGAGGAAGGGGGAGGAGAGAGGGAGATATTGTAAAAGAAGTGAGAAAAAAGAAGCAAGGATGAATCAGAACAGAATACCATATTGCTGAGACAATGAGTTATGGGTCGACTTAAGAAGCATGGGTGAATCAGACCGTCACACTACGGAGAAATGCATCCCAGCATGAGTGCTGACTCACCAGCTGTATCACTGGAGTTCATGGTGCAACTTGCAGGCAGCTTCACTGTGGCTAAAGCTTAAAGGTAGGTGTACAGTCTGAGGACAAGGATTATAGATCTCTACTTTTGGATAAGAGGCAAGCCAAAGAAGTAAATCCATTACATTCTCTTGAAGAAAGTGGTAATTTTACAAGATATATACGGGGATGGAATGAGGAGTAGAACCAAAGCTCATCAGCAGTTGAAGTCTAAGGAAGCAGCCCCAATGAACTGAGCTTTATGCCTTCTACCGGACTCTGTATCTTCCCTTACATCCATTCGAATGGAGGTGCTCATTGCAGTGTACTAATGTGGCCTCAGCATTGTATGCCAGGCATTTGAAACGGATAACTAGTTTTAGCTGTCTCATCTCTGCATCGATAGGGAATGTAGTCAAAGCTGGAGCTCCATATATTTCTAGACCCAACACCAATTAGCCTGATGTCACATCTGAATCACATTTCAGGGCTCTTAGTAGAGGATTTTTATATTTCATAAGCTATTGAGACATCACTACTTGAGACCAGCAAGAAGACAGTGGCAGGTTCATATGTGACATATCTTTTACACATGCCTTTAGAAAATTCCATCTTATTGTTACTCTGGGCTTGATCATTGACTTGTAACAAAAGAACGTGGGGAGACAAAACACATGCATCCACTCAGAAGGCATTTTTGCACTGCAGTTATACCCTGCCTTCCTCAATGCTAGGATTCCTGAGCCCATGTGAAGAAGTCCAGCTCAGCTTAACCTGCTGGAAGCATGTAGGTCAACTGAAAGCATGTGCCACACATGTATTTAACCCCATCGATCTTCTAGGGAACTGAAACCAGCCAGGATCTAAGGTGTCAAGTTAAAGAACCGACCAGCCTACATTGGCTTAGTTTCATGAAGTGAGATGGTTGTTTGAAACTACTCTCCTCTTAAGTGTTCTGTTATGCCCCAAAGGCAGACAGATTTCTTTGGAGATAAAGGTGATTGAAGTGGGATACGAAGACTCATGAAGATGTATTTGGCAAGTTAAGTAAACAATATTCCAAGTAGAAGGAATAGCATGGGTGAAGAAGGAATTCTAAGGAATGCAAGCACTAAGTGAGTAAGATTGACAGTGTTGTTGGACTAGCGACAAGGCAGGAGTAACCAAGTTATTCAGTATGCATACACTGTTGTCAGGAGTTGAATCTTTGCATGTTTGCATGTGTAGGTCAGGGGCAGAACATGGTCTGAGAACTGCTGGTGGGATGGTAGAGAAGCAAGGGAAAGCTTGCTGTACAAGCCCAATATAGTTGCATCGCATCTGATACTGCCCTGCTAGCAGGTGTAAGTCACATGATCCAAAGACGGTAGGAAGAGAGAATATTCTACTCAACAAAATTACAGAGAAATGCATTCCACCAAAGCAGGTCACACCTACATAGCGGCCCTGTTCATTGTGACCCCTACGTAGAAACAATCCAAATGCCCCACTCCTGTGCGCACGGATTTTAGAAACCCATTTCCACACAAGGGAATTGTTATTGGCAATGCATTCATTTGCTTTGCTGTTGCTAAGAGATGCCTACCAAAACCAAGTTAGGGAAGGAAAGGATTTATTTGGCTTACACTTTAACATCACAGTCCATTAATGAGGGAAGCCAGAGCAGAAGCTCAAAGTAAGAACCTGGAGGCAGGAACTGAAGCATAGGCCACAGAGGGAAATTACTCACTGGCTTTCTCCAGCCTCAATTTCAGCTACCTTTTAGCTAGCTCAACCCCACCTGTCTAGAGATGGTACTGCCCATAATGGGCTGTCCCCTACCCCCAAGTCAACCAACAGTCAGGAAAATGCTTCACAGATGCCCACAAGCGTTCTGATGGAGGCAACTCATAAAGCGAAGTTCCCTCTTCTCAGGTGTCAAGTTGACAATAAAATGTAACCAGTATAGGCAATTAATTTTTATCAAAAAAAGCAAAATGTTGGTGCATGCATGCTACAACATGAACATCAGAAATAAATATTATGTTAAATGGATGAATCAGGAGGAAAAAGACTGCATGTAATGAAACTTCTAGAAAAGACAACTTAATAAAGACATAAAATATATCCATGGTTGCACAGTGGGATAAGTAGAGCATTTCTATAAAAAGGTACAAGAGAGCTAGCTCAATGGAAATGTTCTGAAATGATTAGGCAATGAAAGCCATTGAAATGTTTACTTACAATAAGGGAATTTTATGGGACATGAATGCCGTGCCATGGAGGTATTAAAATGTATAACTAATGGAACAAATGGGACTTTGGCGTTACTCTTAGCCATGGTTTCACAGGCACTATGAAAGGATTGGTTAGATACATGTGGAAATATTTACAAAAGTCTCTCTGACTACTGTCTTTCTCTAAACAGTTCCTGAGGGGGAAAAAAGATGTTTCATCAGAAGTATTGCACTGCATTTTATAATTGTATTTTTTTCAGTGATTCAGCTTTATCCATAAATAACAAACATCTTTAATTTTATCCTTTGAGCTACTGCATTTTAAGTTGGTACATGTGGTAAAAAAAAAATTGGCTCACATACAAGCAACTGCAATTAATGAAGCATGCCCTACTTATTGACTTTTCTTATAATATGTACAACAGAAACATGCTCTTATAAACAGGTCAAGAACTATAAAATGTTCACTAATTGCTGGAATTTGCTCTTCTCTTTGGAATGAAAGGGATTTAACAATCAGAATAGCTATTCAAGGGGTAATAGAAGCAGGAAAGAAGGGCCTGTGTTATTAGCTAATCTAGCAATTATTCCCAAATCAGAGCTTGTGTTCTACATGAATATCAACCGACTTGGTTGAAGAGTTGCAGCTGGAGAGGTGAAAACAGCTGTCTGCTCTAATGCAAAATTCCTTTGGTTTGGAGAGTGTACTAGCATTAATCCAAGAGATCTACAAGGAACCGCATTCCCTAAGCAGAAAATGCCTACTTCTATCGTAGGCCAGCAACCATCCCTCGCACTTCCTTTCCAGCGCATGGGGAATGTGCCTGCTATGACTTCATCTCATTTAAGAACTCCTACAAGCCTGGGTTTGAAACTTAAGTAAGCCTCTGTTCTGCAACCCGACGACTGTAACTGAGCTCCTGGGTCCCCAGTGAGATTAGGGAATTATTCTCTCACTACCTTCCCTTTCAAGGACGTGGGAGAACGTTCTGAAATGGAGAAGACATAACAACAGTCGAATGTCGCTTACAGCTTATAATGCATCACAGCCACTGGCCGTAAGTTAAGACTTACTTTACAAATATCCATGAAGAACTTTGGTGAGCTCCTCTCATTCTGCTAGGTGCTGTACTCACTTTACTCAAACAGCTGCCTTGAAAGATCATATGACCTCACAGCTCCTGACTTTTGACATAATTCTTCACAATTCAAAGACCTCATCTATATGATTTTATACATACCTCTCGAATTTAATTGAAAAGACCTAGCTTGAGTCCTTAACATCCAGCTTCTGGCCCATTTCTCTTTCTACAAAAATAAAACAGAAACGTAAAAATGTATGCATTTAATTTTGAATTTTCTCCTGCAATGTGCCTTGCTCCTATTTAATTTGTAGAACTTCCCAATCTCTCCAGGAGTTCTTGCCAGAATGAACTTTGACCTACCCACTGCATTGTGTCAATAACCTCTTTTGTGGCTGACCTGCTCCTGTCCTGCTGCAGTCTGGTTCTGTTAAACTCTAAATGAGGCTAACTGAAACCTCCAATGATGCTGGTATAAAGAGTGAATTTTCATAATCCCAGGGCTGGAGAGATGGGCACATTTCTGGACCCTGCTGGCAATCCAGTTTAGCCTAATGGGTGAACTTCTTGTAAAAGAGGTCGGGTTGTGGATGACATTCCTCAGGATGACACGTGAGGTTATTTTCTGACCACTACATTCCACCACTAACGCACGTGCATGTGAGTGCATACACGCACACACATACACACACACACTACAGAGACACACATGCATCACACATCACACACAAAAGTACATACACACTTCCAATGGTTTTATCTTATACACACTAAAGAAAAAAAAATAAAAGAAATGTTACTGTGACCTATAAGGCTTTCATTAATCTACTACTTTTTCTCAGACCTCATTTTCTATAATTCATTCTGACCTCATGCATTTGGATTTGGGCACTTTACTGTTTCTAAACTATGCCAAAGGTCTTCATACTCCTCTCTTTATATAATAGTTTCTTTCTGATTTTCTTTCTCATAAAAGTTTCTTCTCTCTATGATTCATACACATTACCTTTCTATGCAAATGGAAAATATCAGCAAAGACTTCCTGTTTGTCCATCCTTTGTGAATCTGCACTCCCACTTGCCGTTCTTAGAAAAACTGTCACTTTGCTTGGCTTTATTTTCCTTTGGCTGATCATCTTTGATGCCCTACATCTCTCCATACTCGAATGAGACCGTCACAGACACAGGGATTTTGGACACTTTAATTCACTTTTTAATCCTTGCTATCTAGAAAATCCCCATGCATACTAGGAACATGTACTTTGCATAGTGTGGCACATATTGAATACTTGATGAATTGAGGGTTATTATTATTATTATTATTATTATTATTATTATTGTTACAAGTACATTAGATAGAAAGTGGATAAATTGAGGGAAAATATTAAACACAATAGGAGATGGAATAACTGCTGTGAATTTTCAGAATCCTATTTTGAATTTTATTCTGAATATCACTATTCAGTATGCTTCTGGGTTCACCTATGTACATTTCTAAAATTGTGTCTTGCAAATGACAGATGCCTTTCCAGGATCTCTATAGTGCCTTCCACTAAATACCACATGACAAAAGGTTTGACAAAGCTCTTTCTATATTTCTTACAGGAGAGCGCTTCACATACCCGGCACTTTAAAGAATGGTTTTACCAGGTGCTTATTTCTGGGGCACTTTCCCCAGAACACCTCAACACTGAGGCTTCCCACAGTCCTTTCTCACTGGCAAAGAAGCTTCACATTTTCAGATTTGGGTTTGCATAGGAAGAATATTAGGATAAGAGTTAAAGGATCATATTAGAAGCCTGCGTGATGTTTTCAAAGCAAGACACCTCACTGAATTTCCTTTTGTCAATGAAGTTGGGCGTGGTTATTAGTCTATCTAGGTTTCCTCCAGTTCTATGCAAGTGCATTTTATTTAGACCAGATTTAACTGCAGACTCAATTAATTGTCATATAATTTTCTAGTTTGTTCCTCTAAGAGGTTACATTATCTTCATTTCTAATACAGTTCTGCTATGTCAACGTAGCTGACAGTCACAGGGAACAAACTATGTCTACAGTTGTATCTGACTGGTTTCCTTTTTCTGGGAATTGTAAAAGGAGGCCCCTAGAATTGTCTTTAGCTCTGTGGTGAACAACTAATTTGAAACCACGGGGTGCGCTCTGAGAAACTGCAGGCTCACATCTGAGAGCCATTTTATGGGAATGTGTATTTGCCCCTTAGTTGTGGTTCTCCACAGAATCCTATGATGAGCGACATGCTTCCAGCAGATGAAAGCTACATGGTGGCCTGTGCCAGAGACCTCTGACTACAGCGCTTGGCATTTGCTGATTTCTGCCTGTTTGCCCTATGTGGATATTTAAATCTTTGCTATCCTAATGAAAGTCACAGGCAGCCAAACGGAAATGCTATCGCCAAAAGGATGTAAATTGGATTCAGAGAATTAAATTCTAGCATTTAAAGATGTATATACAGGCAATCTTTTCAACCACCGGCCTTTTCTAATTTTAATGTTTTTGGAAGACTATGACCTTAGCAGATGTCAACACCTTCACTAGTGCTGAGTTCTTATTTTCTATACATTTGAAGAAAAAGGGAAGTAAAATTAGAACAATAACAGAAGAGAAAAATGGCACAATAGTTACCAAATTACAAAACATAGACAAGTGTGTCTTTGAGAGTTAAGTAAAGGACTTTGAACCAGATTGTTTGATATATTCCACCTTTCTGCTACTTACCAATTCCAAGATTTTGGGCAAATCATTTCATATCTGTGATGCAGTGTTAAAAACTATAAAGTGGGGTTACTAAAGGCAAGATAAATGTTTCAGGAAAAATAAAAAGGCCTCTGAAATAATGGAACATTTAGGATTCCCCCGGAGTATGCTACTTCCCAAGATCTTAGCTCATAAGAGACCTGCATTATGACAAGGCTAGTGTTTCATGGTGGAAATATTATTTGTAGGAAAAATGGAGGGTTATTTTTGGCTTCCTGTAGGATGATGTCACAGGTGAGGCAGGTACAGGATAGAAGGAGGCCTGTCATTGAAGGATAAGGAAGGATGGGTGGGAGAGAAGTTTGAAGGAAGAGGAGGAGACTAAGGGAGAGAAGAGGAGACGGAGAGAGGGGAGAAGCCATGGCAGGTGATGTTAAGATTCTGCTCTGTGTATTTACAGGTTGTTATTAATGTTCTCAAGGGATGGATGGTACTGGGCTTTGTATGTTTAAGTGGGCAATTATATCTTACCAATTGGATCTAAGATTACTGTGTTGTGTGTTCTTTTATGTGAGGGTTTGAGTGTAGGAAAGTGTGCGGCTGGGCTGTGTTTCCACCAAGATATCTAGCAGATATCTTGGGATACCGTGGCGCAGACCTAGCGGGGTAAAAGACACTTACTCCTTTTTATTTTTATATTTTTACAACAACAGTGTCCCAGAAAATAATATTTGGATTTTACCCAAAAGAAGGTTAGAGATTTGGTATCCCACATGGAAGAGATAGCACTAAAACACAGAAATGGGAAAAGTATATGGGGGAGTTCTGCATGGTTACATAAGTAACTTAGTCATGAGATAGTAGTCACTTGCAAAACAGCCCCAAGCATGCTATCTTGATGATCTTAAAGATGGAGGCCATTTCATTTCTGTGCGTCCACAGCAGAATGTCTTCGTATGACCAAGTATAAGCTCTGTTCAGGCTCTATAAGGTAGTTCAATGGGTTAAAGGCAACTGCAACCACAACTGAAAGCCCAAGCTGGATCCCCACGACACAAATGGTGGAAGGAGAGAACCAACTCCAGTGAGCTATGTTTTTAACCTCTACACTGCCCAACCCATCTCTCCTCAGTGATAACCACAGAAAATAAGTTTTAGAGATGAAATGACAAGAACTCCAAGTCTCTGAAGAAAGAAATTGAAGATCTCAGAAGATGGAAAGATTTTTCATACTCATGGCAGGATTAATGTTGTAAAAATGGTCATCTTGCTCAAAGCAATCTAAAGATTCAATGCAATCCCCATCAAAATCCCAACTCAATTCTTCATAGAGCTAGAAAGAGCAAATTGTAAATTCATTTGGAAGAACAAAAATACCCAGGATAGTGAAAACTCTACTCAACAATAAAAGAACTTCTTGGGGAATCACCATCCATGATCTCCAGCTGTATTCAGAGCAATAGTGATAAAAACAGTATGGTACTGGCAAAGAGACAGGCAGGTAGACCAATGAAATAGAATTGAAGACCCAGAGATGAACCCATACGTCTATGGTCAATTGATCTTTGACAATGGAGCTAAAACCATCCAATGGAAGAAAGATAGCATTTTCAACAAATGGTGCTGGTTCAACTAGAGGTCAGCATGTAGAAGAATGCAAATCAATTGATTCTTATCACCATGTACAAAGCTTAAGTCTAAGTGGACCAAGGACCTCCACATCAAACCAGATACACTCAAACTAATAGAAGAAAAAGTGGAGAAGAGCCTCGAACACAAGGACACTGGGGAAAATTTCCTGAGCAGAACAGCAATGGCTTATGTTCTAAAATCAAGAATCTACAACTGGGACCTCAAAAAACTGCAAAGTTTCTGTAAGGCAAAAGACACTATCATTAGGACAAAATGGCAATGAACAACACATTGGGAAAAGATCTTTGCTAATCCTATATCCAATAGAGATCTAATATCCAAAATATACAAAGAACCCAAGAAGTTAGACTCCAGAGAATAACATAACTCTATTAATAATGGGATACAGAGCTAAACAAAGGATTCTCAGCAGAGGAATATTGAATGGCTGAGAAGTAGCTAAAGAAATGTTCAACATCCTTTGTCATCAGGGAAATGACCAAATCAATACAACCTGAGAATCTACCTCACCAGTCAGAATGGGCAGGACAGCAGATCAAAACTCAGGATTGCAACAGCAACATGCTGGAAAATGGAGGTTCTCAGAAACAGGTACTATGCTATACCACTCCTGTGGGCATATACCCAAAAGAGCTCCAACATAAAAAGGACACAACATGTTCATAGCAGCCTTATTTATAACAGCCACAAGCTGGAAAGAACCTAGATGTCCTTCAACAGAGGAATGGATAGAGAAGATGTGGTACATTTACACATTGGAGTACTACTCAGCTATTAAAAATAATGACTTCATGAAATTCATAGGCAAATGGATGGAATTAGAAAATATCATCCTGAGTGAGGTAACCCAATCACAAAGAAAACCCACACATGGCTTCTTTTGTTATGGATATTCCCTTCTTCAAGAAGAAGGGAACAAAAAAGATGCTTCAGTCCTTCAGAAGGGGGAACTCATAGGAGGAGATATGGAACAAAGTTTGGAGCACAGACTACAGGAATGGCCATTCAGAGCCTGCCCCACCTGGGGATCCAGCACATATACATACAACCACCAAACCCAGACAATATCGCTGATGCCAAAATATGCATGCTGAAAGTAGCCTAATACAGCTGTCTCTTGAGAGGCTCTGCTAGAGCATGACAAACACAGAGGCAAATATTTGTAGCCAACCATCGAGCTGAGAGTGGGGTCCTCATTGGAGAAGTTAGACAAAGGACTGGAGGAGTTGAAGGGACTTGCAACCCCTTAAGAACAATAATACCAACCATCCAAATCTCCTAGGGACTAAACCACCATCCAAGGAGTATACATGGGCAGACCCATGGCTCCAGCTGCATATGTAGCAGAGGATGACCTTGTTGGACACCAATGGGAGGAGAACCCTTTGGTCTGGCCAAGGCTACACCGCCCCCCTGCCCCCAGTGTAGAGGAATATCAGGGCGGGGAAGAGAGAAGGGGTGGGCAGTTCGGTGGGAGAAACGAATAACATTTGAAATGTAAATTGAAAAATATCCAATAAATAACAAGAAAAATGAGCAAATTAAAAAAAAAGAAATCATCATTTTTGAATTTAGAGTCAGAGTGCAGGTAACACTCAGATGTGACCTTAAGGACAATTAAGCAAAAAAAAGAAGCTAGAAAAATTTACTGTGAATAATGAACAACGACTAGTTAGTGAAGACAGCTAATGTAAATGTGGCCTCTACTGAATTAAAAAGAATCAGGTCTGTTTATCTGGTTTGTCTTTGCAAAAGAACCAGCTCTTAGATACATTGGCTGTTTGTATTGTTTTCATATTGTTTCTAATTATTAACTTTTATTTCATTTTACTTTTACTTCCCAACCACTAAATAGGTTTGTTCTTTTCTAAAATGTTGACCTGAATCATGAAGTCATTCATTTGTGTTCTTTATGGTTTCTTAACATAGGATCTGATTGGTATAAATTTCCCTCTTATTACAACTTTTACTCTGTGTACTATCTTGTTGTATTGTATTTTAATTTTTATTTAAATTTTCACATTTTTATATCTTTCTTGATTTCTCCTTTGACTCATAAATCATTCAATAATGAGTTTTTAAATCTTCATGAGTTTGTATAATTATTGGAGATATGTTTTCTATTGTGTGTAAATGTTATTGTATTGGTGTAAGACATGCTATACAGAATGATTTCAATTTTTCTGAATGTGTTAAGATTTGTTTTATGTCTTAGTAATGCTCTATTTTAAGCATGATTTCCTGAGATGTTGAGGAGAATCTATTTTCTTAGCATTTGGGTGAAAGCTTCTTTAGATATCCTTTAGGTCCATTTGATATATGATGGTAATTTAATTATAATGTATTTTTCTGTTTATTTTTTCCAGATAGCCATTCTATTTTATAAAGTAGGTTATTAAAATCACTCAATAATGTTGAGTTTAAATTAATCATTTTTCTTTAAGGCTCTTAGTATGCTTTTTTGATATTGTATGCAGCAAAGTTTAATGCCTATGTGTTCAGGATTATAATGTTTTCTCATCTGTGTCTTCAATGTCTCTTAATTAGAATGAAATGTCCTTCTTTATCTCTTAATCACATCTATTCTGATTGGAATGTCATGAAATCTCAAAGAAGTTTTCATTTGTATTTTCTTGATACTCAAGAATGTTAAACACATTTAAAATGATTCTTTTGGCCATTTGTTTTTCTCAGAAATCCCTATTCAGTTCCATAGCCCATTTTTTAAATGGGTTGTTTGTTTTCTTAGTGTTCAAGTTCTTTGATATGTATGTATTCTAAATACTAATCCTCTGTCAGATTTCGAGATGACAAAGATTTTTTTCCCTATTCTGTGAAATAACCCTTCATTTGATTAATTGATTACAGAAATTTTAATCCTATAAAAATCCTACTTGGTAATTGTTCCAACTTTGGTGGGGGGGAGGGGGAGTACCAGAATCTTCTTCAGAAAGTCCTTACCTGAGCTTATATGCTAAAGTGTTCTTCCTGTTCTGTCTCATGGAAAGTTTCAGTTTCAGATTTAAATTGAGACATTTAATCCATTTGGAATTCATTTGTGGATAGAATGAGAGGAAGAAGATTGCAGTTTCATTTTTCCCATGAACACATCCAGTTCTCCAAAATACATTTGTTAAAGTGTTTTGCTCAATGTTTATTTCTGGCATCTTTGCCAAAAATCATATTATCTGTAGAAGCACGGACATGTCTGAGTCTTAATTTCATGCACTGTAGGCTACAATAGCAACCTCCTTGGCAAGAGAGTCACACGGGTGCAAGAGTAGCACACATATTACAGAAGTAACCAACTTCTTTCTGATTAGATTGAAGGGCCACTCTGCAGAAGCAAATAGAACACTCAGTACTTTAAATCTGACCAAGAACCTTAGTTGGAGAGTTCACAGGCCTCAGTGGTGACCATAGTACTAATATTTTCTTAAATAGATACAGTACCCAACTGTTCTCTAAATTTGTACTCTAGACCAATAGGTTAGTGCTGCTTTCAGATCTCATCAGAGAAGTTTCATTTTACAGTAGATAGTGGCTCCCATAAAAATTCACAATTGCTCAACATGCAAAGAGTAAATGTCTATGGAGTCAGCCACAAAGGGAACATCGTCCCAAAATTCAGGAACCATTAAGAAAAAGAGAGTAGAAAATGAGTATCCACCATAATTAAATTCTGTATTTTTTATAAGTGGCATCACTAATTAGTGTTCATAGAAACATTCATGTTCTTGATTGTATGATCCACACAGTGAGACAGTCATGGTAGACACACTAAGTTCAAAATATTCGTTTAAAGTGCATGAGTTAAATACGTGTGAAAACTCATACATTTAATATTAAGCCAATAAATACTAACCTTCAGCTAAAGCCATCTCAACTTTTGTTACTCAGCTCTAGACTCCTTCATCCATGATACTGAACTCTTACTGTTATATGTTCTTTATGCAACTGAACAATCACGTGATAGCTTCTCTCTGACCACCGAATCTCACCTCACCAAATCTGTCTAGGTTTCTACACACTTTTGGGTTTTCCTTGCTGTCATTTTTGCTAATTTGCGGTAACCTGGAATGAAGAGAATGAAAGTTTTTGTTAGTGGGCTAAGCATTTGTACTCCCCTACCCCTTCAAAATCAACAAAAGCTGCTGAGTCCCTGAATTTAAAAGTAGAACTTGGACCCATAATTATAGCTGTGGAGTTGAATAATTTTCAACATTTTCCCCTTTTCCTAAGTTTATCATCTCATAGTTGAAATCTAAATTTCCAGTCATTTCACTGGGAAAAGTATAAATGTGTTTATACAGCATGTCTAATAACCACTAGCAGGGTAACGAAATGTAATTGCTGTATTATTTGGGTGTCTTTCCAAACATTCCTAGAAGAACCTGTGACCGTTTCCCTTGTGAACAAACCGATTTTTAAAACAAGATCTTTCCATTCTGCCCACCCAGAGGAAGGTTTAAGAATTCAGACAAAATCAACTCAAAAATGAATAATGCAAAGTTTTACCATTTGCATGGAATAAGAATGGATCACCTTTTAAAACATCATTATTTATGAATTTGACATTAGCTGCCCTGTGATTAAAATCTTTTTTTTCTTCTAGGCAAATATTTGTGACATGAAAAATGGAATGAAATTTATCATCAGTTTGATATTGCCAGCAGTATATTAAGGAGAAAGGGCTGACCTCATTAAGGAAAGAGACAGCACAGGCAGAGCTTCAGGACACTGGTCACAGCCACCCTCCTTGTTTTACCCTCATCTTCTGATTCCACTGGGGAAACCCTTTGTGTTAGAAGAGACTGTTACTCAGTACATGCTAATACATGTGTTGGTCCTTCCTTTCAACTGCTAATGACAGTAAGTACAACTAATGTCCAAAGCATACATTTATAAACACACAAGGCCATTCAAGGTTTTACATTTTATAAGGTTTTAAATATATTTTCAACAGGAAAAGAAGAGTTAGTAGTGAGTCCTTCATCAGAGCCACACTGATATAGATATACTGGATGATACCGGGCATCTTGTACTCTCATTAGCTCATCACCGATATGATTTTGTTGTTGGCTTTTTTTTTTTTTTTTTGCCTCCATACCAATATCTTTTCTAGAGAATTGCTAAGATAGAGGAAAAGCAGGTCAAGCTGTGACATCGAATTGGATCTCTTTGCAGATGAATATGCTATTTCAAGCTAGTGAAAACAGCAGTAGCAGCCCATGCCAGGATTCACAAGCTAGCATTTGGATATCCTCATATAGCTCACATTAAAGCTACCGGGCAGAGGTCACTCTTCTCTCTGTTCCTTGCTGGTTATCAGAGGAAGGCTGTTTTCAGTCACTTTTCAGGTGAGTCTTTCCAATCTAACAAGATTTCTAATACGAGAGAGGATCTGCTAGCTAAGTTGAGGTAACAACCTTCTATAACCAAGTCAGAAGACGGATATTCTATATTGTGCCACAGTCTATTTCATAGAAGCAAGGCATCAAGTTCAAGCCACAATGAAGGTGACAAAATTTACAGGGAGGCAGTGGTATCACTGGTGGACATTTAAATACAAATGCAAAACATACTAGATATCACAAAACTGATCTGCATTTTCCACCCCATATAATTGAAATGTATATTGAACTTTTGAGTGAGGAAGTAAATTGTTCAAACGGGACCCTTGTCACAAAGTTATAATATTCCACATTTGAAAGACAATTAAAAACGCTTACTAGCTCTATGAGCAAATTAGTTAACACCAGGAGCCCATTCTCCTCATTTATGAAACTGGGCACACTTTTAAATGTTGGTTCTCTTTTAGGATTCATGTCATCTGGAAATGAGACTTAGATTTTCTCTTGCACTTCTCTTAGGCCAAGTGATACAGATAGAGGTGAAATGATCTCCAGGTTCTGCAATGTGAAGAATAGGCCTTAGAAATAGAACTGTTCACTTAAGGCCATGGTGACTGGATCATGATGTAACACATGCATTTCCTTTCCGTGAAGACAAGGCCTAAGACTCAAAACTCACTGTGTTATAGAAGGCACTTGAACTCCTGATGCACATGCCTTCTCAGTGGCATTACAGGTATATACAGAACTTTATAAATGAAGGTAAAGCTCCAAGAATATATGCTTGGAGTTTCTCGTAGCCATCTGGTTTACTAAATGCTTAGATGAGAAAATAAAGTTGGTTGAAAGCATTGAGTGATGGGGTTCAGAGAAAGAGACAAATTCCTGAAGATATTGAAAAACCTGGATAGATCCTTGCTTGCAACACAAGAACATTACATTTCTTAGGAAGCCTATTTGAATTGTGTCTGTGGCCTGGTCAGACACACAGCCTTATATATCATACAACAGACTCTCTGCAAATACACACTGAGCACAACATGAGAGAGGAATTGAGATGTAATTATCATTGAGATATAAGGAACAGGGACTTAGACCACATTCTCTCCAGCAACTCTTCCTTTACGCTAAAAATCCTGTGGTTGGCTTCTTCCCAGGATACATTTTCGAGGCTCCCATTTTGATCTTGTATCCAAGATATTAAGGGATGGCTTAGGTGGCTCTCTTCTGTTCATTCATGGTGGCTCTCAGCTCACTGCTGGGTAGGTGGGCTGAGCTTGTAAAACTCTATCTCTCAGCAGCCTCTGACACAGGAAGTTAGCCCATAGAAGTTTCAAAAGGAAAAAAAAATTCGCCCAGAATATAAGACCCAGAGCAGGAAGCAAAAGTAATGAAGGAATGTCCTCAGCTTTCACAGGAAATTATTTTCACTCCACCGCTATAAAAAGTAACAGATTTGACCCTTCATCCCTCCCCACCTCCTTCTCTGCTAACCTCCATATAGAGGCAACAGGGAGCAGGGGCCAGACTGAGGCAATGAAAGACAAGCTGCCTTTCATGAAAACCATCACCAGAAACCACGAGTCACAGCCAGAGGCCCCAAGAACAGTTAAGTCGACTGAGGTACTGAATTGGACAGTTTCGAGTGGAGAAATCCAAAGCCTTTCTTAGCAATTACAGGAATGAAGCATCTCTTTCCCATAAGAAATGACAGACTTGGGAGAAAATGTAGTTTCCAGCTGCTTTTCGCAGGATATTGTGACAGTTTGTCAAAGGAAGTTCTGTTATTTTATGTAAATTCCTTGAATCCATCCCCGTGCTGTTTTAGGATTGAATAGTAAAGAAAAGCTATAGGCCCACAAGTGTTCTGAGACCATAAGGTGGAGGTCACAAGACTAAACTTGAAGATTGCTTCTTGGCTTTTTTCTTCGCAGACCTGAGCAGCTATAATCAGCTCTATAGTCCAGGCTGAGTCTAGCACATGCGTGCTCAGTTGCAAGGTTCAACCAAAGAAAGATGAAAGAATCATGTGGAAGAAAGAATGAAGTGGGAGGAGATGACCTAGAGTCAGTGGTAGGACAGATGCTGAAGTAACACAGGGGACCGATGTGTGCAAAGCCAGGGATTCTCTCTTATCCCCTTTATAATTTTGCTTCTCTTTGGTCTGTGAGGGCTATCTCAGTCACTTGTCTTTTGCTGTAGTTCAACTCTCTGACAAAAGCAACTCAAGAGAGAAAGAGTTGATTTAGGCTGCATTTAGTGCCAGAAAGATACAGTCCATCATGGTGGGTAAGCTTGGTAACAGATGGGGAAGACATGAGAGCAGGAACCTTGGTGATCATGTTGCAAAAACTCAGGCATCACCCCAAGTGACATACTTCCCGGAGTAAGTCTCCACCTGCTAAATGTTCCACAGCCAGCAAACAGTGCCACCAACTGTGCTTCATGTGTTTAACCTATGTGCCTGTGATCAACATTTCCGATTTATTCCACAACAGTAGTGCATTTGCGGGAATGAATGGCCAGTTGAATACGTAACTACCTCTTCAAAAACAGATCAGCTTCTATACGGGACCAGTTCAGAACGACTGTAATAATAGAAATACACATATTTAAATCTCTATAACTAAAACTGAATTCTAAAATATTCCTAAGCATTTTAATAAATAGAGGAGGGTAATGAAGGGTTGGCTTAGTGGCTAAGAGCCCTGGCCACTCTTGCAGAGAACCTGGGTTTAATTCCCAATAACACATAGCACCTCAAAATTGTCTGTAACTCTAATTCTGGGAGGGCTTATGCCCTCTTCTGGCATAGATGCACATGTAAGCAAAAATACTCATGCATACAAAAATACGAACATATAACAAAAAGTCTCAGAAGAGTAAATAAAAATTTGATTTTGGGGCTAAAATTCACTTACCAGTGAGTACATATCATGTGTGTTCTCTTGTGACTGGGTTACCTCACTCAGGATGATATTTTATAGTTCCATCCGTTTGCCTAAGAATTCAATGAGGTCATTGTTTCTAATAGCTGAGTAGTACTCCATTGTGTAGATGTACCACATTTTCTGTATCCATTCCTCTGTTGAAGGGCATCTAGGTTCTTTCCAGCTTCTGGCTATCATAAATAAGGCTGCTATAAACATAGTGGAGCATGTGTCCTTGTTATATGTTGGAGCATCTTTTGGGTATATGCCTAGGATTGGTATAGCTGGGTCCTCAGGTAGTACTAAGTCTAATTTTCTGAGGAACTGCCAGACTGATTTCCAGAGTGGTTGTATCACCTTGCAATCCCACCAATAATGGAAGAGTGTTCCTCTTTCTCCACATGCTCACCAGCTGCTGTCACCTGAATTTTTCGTCTTAGCCATTCTGACTAATGTGAGGTGGAATCTCAGGGTTGTTTTGATTTTCATTTCCCTGATGACTAAGGATGTTGAACATTTCCCTTTTAGGTGCTTCTCAGTCATTTGATATTCCTCAGTTGAGAATTCTTTGTTTAGCTCTGTATCCCAATTTTTTTTTTTTTGTTTTTGAAGAACACAGACAATGAAGTTGAAGCCATGGTCTTTTAATTTTTTTGAGAACCATAGCAGAGATTGTCTTTCATTACTGAAATGCAGGTCAGTTAGAACCATGATCTATTTTTTAATTGGATATATTTTTATTTACATTTCAAACGTTATACACTTTCCATGTTTCCCATCCATAAGATCCCTCCCCCTACTTTTATGAGGGTGTTCCCCCACCCAACTGCCCACTCCTTCCCACCTCTGTGCCCTGACATTCTCCTGTACTGGGGGATCAAGCCTTGGCAGAACCAAGGGTTTCTCCTCTTATCGGTGCCCAACAAGGCCATCCTCTGCTACATATGCAGCTGGAGCCATGGGTCTGTCCATGTGTACTCTTTGGGTGGTGGTTTAGTTCCTGGGAGCTCTGGTTGGTTGGTATTGTTGTTCTTATGGGGTTGCAAGCTCCTTCAGCTCCTTCAATCCTTTCTCTAACTTCTCCAATGGTGAGTGCATTCTCAGTTTAATGATTGGCTGCGAGGATCTGCCTCTATTTGTCATGCTCTGGAAAAGCCTCTCAAGAGACAGCTTTATTGGGCTCCTGTCAGCATGCACTTCTTGGCATCAGCAATATGGTCTGGATTTGGTGGCTGTATGTATATGGGCTGGATCCTCGGGGGTGTGGGTGGGGGCTCCGAATGGCTATTCCTTCAGTTTCTCCTCTATACATTGTCTCCATAACTCTTCTTATGAATTTTTTTGTTATTCCTTTTAAGAAGGACTAAAGCATCCGCACTTTGGTAGTCCTTCAGCTCCATGTGATCTGAGGATTGTATCTTGGGTAATCCGAACTTTTGGGCTAATATCCACTTAACAATGAGTGCATACCAGGTGTGCTGTTTTCTGATTGGGTTACCTCACTCAGGGTGATATTTTATAGTTCCGTCCATTTGCCTATGAATTTCAGGAAGTCATTGTTTTTTGTTTATTGTATAGCTTAATAGTACTCCATTGTGTAAATGTACCATATTTTCTGTATCTATTCCTCTGTTGAAGGGCATCTGGGTTCTTTCCAGATTTTGGCTATTATAATAAGGCTGCTATGAACACATTGGAGCATGTGTCTTTGTTATATGTTGGGGCATCTTTTGGATATATGCCCAGGTGTGGTATAGCTGGGTCCTCAGGTAGTCTATGTCCAATTTTCTGAGGAATCTCCAGACTGATTTCCAGAGTGGTTGTACCAGCTTGCAATCCCTCCAACAATGGAGGAGTGTTCCTCTTTATCCACATCCTCGCCAGCATCTGTTGTCACCTGAGTTTTTTTTATCTTAGCCATTCTGACTGGTGTGAGGTGGAATCTCAAGGTTGTTTTGATCTGCATTTCCCTGATGACTAAGGATGTTGAATATTTCTATTGGTGCTTGCTTCTCAGCCATTTGATATTCCTCAGCTGAGAATTCTTTGTTTAGCTCTGTACCCCATGTTATTTGGCTCTCTGCAGTCTAACTTCTTGAGTTTTTTGTATATATTAGCACATTATCAGATATAGGATTGGTAAAGATCTTTTCCCAACCTGTTGGTTACCATTTTGTCCTATTTCCAGTCTCCTATGCCTTACAGAAGATTTGTAATTTTATGAAGTCCCATCTGTCTATTGTTATTTTATACTGGACATTAGTTTTCTTTTCAGGAAATTTTCCCCTGTGCCCATGTGTTCAAGGCTCTTCCCCATTTTCTCTTCTATTAGCTCCAGTGTATTTGGTTTTATGTGGAGGCCCTTGATCCACTTGGACTTGGGCATTGTATATGGGTGGGAGATAAGATTGGGTCAAATTGCATTCTTATTTTACATTTTTAATGTCAGTATTTATATGTTTTCATTTAAGTCTTTGAGCCTGTAACAGAATTGCATGATTTCGCTCTCCCCTGTCCTCCTAGCCCTCCCATGGAATGCCTTTTTCTGGCTCCCTTTTAAATTCATGTCTTCATATTTATATCAATTAAATATATATTTATACTGTATTTAAAACATATTATAAATCATGGCTGAAATAACCATTATAGTATATAATACAATATTAATTAAATACATATTTAAATATATTTTTTATGCTCAGTCTATATAATATTTCACACATTATTCAGGGCTGACCCTTTGGTATTGGATAACCGATTTGGTATGATTTTCCCTGGAAAAGTCTATTTCGTCTGTTTATAGCATTCCCTAGTTGCATGTAGTACTGACTCTAGAATTGAAGCCCTCATGTTTTCTCCCTACCCACATTAACATGTCTATTATTGTCATACTTCCTCTGCTCATGTTTAGGCAGCTATGTAGGTGAGACTTCCTGAGTGTAGATTCTGAATTTTGTAAGAGATACAGTATTATGACAAATTCATTTCTCTGCCTCTTATAATCTTTCTTCCTGCTCTTTCACAATGATCCCTGAGTCTTATGTAATAGGCATAATATTGTAGATGATTCTGTTGAGACTGGGCTCCACAACTCTGAATTTTGTTTAGTTGTGGGTTTTCTTTCTTTTTCTTTTCTTTTTTTTTTTATAATGTTTTCCATATGTTGCAAAGAGAAGTTTCCTTGATGAGGCAAGGGAACTATACTTGTGTGTGAGTATAAAGAGAAATATTTACAATGTAGTATTTGGGGTAGAACATACTGATTTAGTAAAGTGGCGACTGAAGTTTCTCCTCTAAGATTCACCATTTCCCTAGCTCTCTGCAGTAGGCTATGTTTTCAGAACCAGGGATCATTTCTCACTTGTTCATTGGGTATTAAGTCAGATTAGAGAGTTTTGGTTACTACCAATGCATGTGTGTCACTTTTACACCCTTACGGTTATCTTAGCGGTCATTAATGTGGTTCATATGTGTCATACTTGGGTAGAAATGTTTGTTACTTCCATTCGTTGGAAGTTTGCATGACACCTGCTACCATGAAAGCTAGTCTTCATAGGTGAGGGTTTGAGGCCGCATCCAGTTTACAGGGGTCTCTGGGCCATTTGATGAATGATTTGATCATCACAAACTTACGTGCTAAACTAGCCACCCACTTATAAATATCTTCTCAGTAGTGTTGAGGTGTGGCCATTTGCTATGTGTTGTAATACTATATATACTGGCCCTCATGGCGTGGTAACCCCCAGGGATGGAAAGAATCTGTAAATATACAAGTGTTGCCCCAACACTTGTTGTTTTTGACTGGTGAATAAAGATGCCTACAGACTATAGCTAGGTAGAAGAGAGACAGGCCAGGATTTTTGGTTCCCAGTCTTGGAGTCAGAGAGACTACGAGAGAGGAGACAGGAAAGGGGACAGTAGAGAGACTCCATGGGTTAGATGAGTTATGAGTACATGGCCATGGGGGCTGGCTTTGAGTAAAGAGCTGCTCAGGTAGAGCATGGCAAATTATAAAGCAGGGTTATTGATATGGAAGTATATTCTAATAGCTTAGAAGGTAGATCCTTTCCAGCTCCAGTGCTGATTGAGGCTTATTATAAATATAAAGACTGTGTATCTTTTATCTGGGAACATGAGTGATCAAAGGCTGGGTAAAAAACCCTATTTAAGATTAAATGATTTCTACAACACGGTAGCAATTTGTTTCAGATTCCTTATGATATGATTGACTTACCTGTCCTCAGAAGCTCACAATCCAATGAAGAATATACAGATAATTACATAAAGCATGCACTTAGTTAAGCAATTATGATAAAATGTGGTGGTCATTAATGGAGAAGCTGTTGAGTATTTTTCTCATGGGAACCAGAGAAGATTCATCAAAGTGACGACAAGTTAGGAATCTGGCAAATATCCAGTTAAAGAAGAGACACCAAAGACCAGGGGCTAATATCACAAAGAAGTCTTCTTCCATGAAAGACACATCACAAAAGATGATAAGAAATAAATAAAATGGAGAGTGATCAAGGAAGAGACTCAATGTCAGCTTCTGCTCCATACCTATAGAGTGACAGACACAGACACACAGACATTCACATATAGACAAACAGACACAGATGCACACACAGACACACAAATACACACACATACACATATACACAGACACTCACACACAGACATACAGACACAGATGCATACACAAACACACAAATACACACACATACATACATACACACAGAGAGAGACACACACATACACATATACACAGACCCTCACACACAGACTTACAGACACAGATGCACACACACACACACACACACACATGCACAGACACATACACTTATACAAATAAAGATATGCAGAGAGACATATAGACACACAGACACATACACAAACATAGACACAGACACGCAGATATACACAAACAAACATATAGATACACATAGACACATACACAGACACACATATACACATACATATAAACACACACATACAGAGAGACACACACAGATGCACACAGACACAGAGACTTACACAGACACATATGCACACACAAACATACAGACATATACAAGACACAGACACATACATAGACATATACACAGATACAGATGCACACAGAAACATAAAGACACCCAGACACACACAGACATCCAGACATACAAACACATACACAGATAACAGACATACAGACACATACACAAATAGAGAAGTACATACATACAGACGCACACAAATATAAACACAGACACACACACACAGACATACATACACATACACATATACAGACATGAGACATACACAGAGACATACAGAGACACAGATATACACACACAGACAGACAGACAGACAGACACACACACACACACACACACACTATTACCACTATATGAATGAGGTTTGGTTTGGGTAAGATGTTCAGATTTGCATGTTATTTTCCCTATTTCCCAGAAGGGAAACTTGACCTGACTCTCTTTACTCTAGCCATAGGGAAAGTGTAGAGGCAGCCAAGTTTATGCTGGACTGGAAATGAAATGTCAAATGTCAAGAGTCTACTTCCTGCTTGCTGTTTAATCATTAGACATAATTTTTGTCATGTGGAAAAAGAGTTCATTATAATCTAACTGGAAATTCACATACCTGAAAACCTTTAGAAGGGAACTTGGAGGGGGAGAAACACTACTGAATAGCAGATACAAAGCAACTCTTATCAGTTCAAATCTGTTTCACATTTCATTCCAGACTCTGTGAATTAGCACCACAACAATGAACCTTTGTAAATTAATGAGGGTAACAGCGGGGAAAGAATCAATCAGCCACTCTGGTTCCTGAACCTTCCTCCTGGTAACAACCCAAAATGAACTTTGGAGTCAAGACCTCAGACTAATAGCCTGCTTTCTTACCCTTTGAACAGAACAATTAAATAATCACATTCCTCTCAGCTCATTTCCTGAATGTATTAATTAGATTAAAGCACAACTTGTCAGCCTCTCCTGAGAGGAAAGGGTTTGTTGGATCCGTTTTCTCTTGCCCTCCAGCTTCCAAAAGCATGGACAGCGTTCAAATGGGGGAGGAGGGCTGATACCTGGACAAGTAGAGCTGTGCTGTGTAGTTGTTATTCTTTCTCCTGGACTAGCGCACTCACTCCTTCCATCCTAACTTCTCTACAAAGGCAAGTACATGTTTTTATTAGAACCCATTCTCCTAGAAGTTTTAGTTGTATTCCGAATCCTCTCTGAAAATACAAAAGCACTTGGTAGCTCTGTAGGGATGAATCTTGATATTTTTACCTGTCCGTCTGTCCATCCATTCATCCATCCATCCATCCATCCATCCATCCATCCATCCATCCATCCACAATTTAAGGCACTGGTTCTTCACGTTCTTATCTGTGTGAGCAGATACAAATAACTTAACCTCTCTGTATTTCTGCTTCTTTGTCTACAAGATGGAAACAATAACAAGCTATACCTGTGTAGTTTCTTTGAGGGATCTTGAATTCATTGCTTCAACTACAATCTGGTTGACTTGACAAGGTATTTCCCGGTACTAGGATTATAGGATTTCAAATATCGCCATGGCTCTCTTTCTGCCACAAAACATTAAAACATCAAGCCAAATCGCTCACATACTTGATTAAATGAAGTGAGAGAGGCATGTGGCACCCTAAAACTGCAGAGGGTGAAGGATTGGAGCCAGGCTAGGTGCTGCCTGCCAAGACTTCTGCAAAAGCCTCTTGGATTGGTCTGTGGAGGCCTCATACTTCATTCAGCTAAGTGGCAAGTTCTGGAATTTCAACCTAAAATAGCAGTGTCTACTACTGTACCATTCTATTGGTTTCTTTTCTGTCTATCACACAGCTTTATAATACCTATCATTAGTTAGCAATGTATTCTACATTTACCTTTTTCTTTGGTTAAAGCAACTGTTTACAAGACACTCATAGACATTGCAGGAAATGTAAATGTTTCGGCTTTGCTGCTATCATAGGAAGTCAGAATCTCTAAGAACAGGATCTGGAAACTTACTGTTTGTTTGTTTGCTTGCTTGCTTGTGCTGTGCATGGGGTCAAACCTTGTGCATGCTAGACTAGTAATCTACCATGAAGCTTCACCCATAACCCTGGCCTTTTGAGACAAGGTCTTCCCTGTATAGCTCAACCTGGCCTAGAAATTGCTATTTTTCCAGGCTAGACCTCAAACTTGTATTTTTCCTGACTTAGACTCCTGAATGCTCAGCGACCATGCCCAGTCAGCAACCTGGGTTTCAAAGTTAGTGGTTAAGAAAAACATGTTTAGAAAATGCCTCATATTTATGTAATGAAGTATAGGTATAGATCAAACATTTTTGGAAGTTCATCAATGGTCATCATATGGGCATAATTGCGGAAGCTGGTTAATGATGGTCTGGAGAGCCAAAATGAAGTAATTTGAAGAAAAAAGACAAAACCCTATGTGCTTCAGGAGGTTTTTGTAACAAGAAGGGATTCTGATACCTGCCAAGACTATCTATGTATCCAATACAAACAACACACACACACACAACATATATATATATATATGTATATATATATATATATATATATATATATATATATATATATATATCAATGGAAAAGTGGAACAGAGAGGCTAGTGATTAAAAGGCAGGCAAGGTAGACACAAGCACTATACATCTGTAGCATTACTTTTCACCAAATAAGCGGTTGCATCATCTCTCTGACACGTGAAATGCCATTGAATCCCATAATATGAACTATCTTTTAGTCCTAAGGTACACCTACAACCAATCAAGAAGGCAAGAGTAGGGGATCCAAGATGTTTTCCCTCTCAGGGGGTGTGTGTGTGTGTGTGTGTGTGTGTGTGTGTGTGTGTGTGTGTGTGTGTGTGTGGTCTGTGTGGTATAAGTGTGGTGTGTGATGTGGTGTGTGTGTAGTATAAGTGGTGTGGTGGTGGTGGTGGTGGTGGTGGTGTGTGTGTGTGTGTGTGTGTGTGTGGTCTGTGGTATATGTGTGGTGTGTGATGTGGTGTGTGTGTAGTATAAGTGTGGTGGTGGTGGGGGTGGTGGTGGTGTGTGTGTGTGTGTGTGTGTGTGTGTGTGTGTGTGTGTGTGCAAGTGTGTCTGTGAGTGTTTGGGGATGAAGAAGTTAAATGAGGCTGTGAGTCACATTAATGTCCCAGCCTTTAGCAGAAAAGGAAAGTATTACACACAAAGCAGCTAGTTCTAAACGGCATAGACCTCATTTCCCTTCTCCACATCTCTTTCTCACACTCTGTGCATTTAGTCAGAGGCTTGACGGGCAGTAGTGGCAAGTTTAGTCACTGCTCAAATGTTTGTTCTTTGCACCTTTAAAGTGGGCTTCACATTGCATTTACTTCAGTCATTTATTATTTTGCATGAATGTAACAGATTCCATATATATATATTTTTTAATAAAATTGCAAAAAAAACCCTCTCATATTGTATTACTCTTTTAGAGAACCCTCATATAGATACTCTTTTAGAAGGGATGAGCTAGGTTCTTTTTAAATATTGACTTTTGTCCACTTTCTATTGCTGCCATAAAACACCATGACCAAAGAAACTTGAGGAGGGAAACATTTATTTTGTTTATACTATATTTAATAGTTCATCATAGAAGAAACTAAAGAAGAAAGTAAAGGCAAGAACTCAGATACAGAACCCTGAGAGCAGGATCTGGTGAAGAGACCACAAAGGCATGTTGCTTGCTCCCCCTGGCTTGCTTATCCTGCTTTCTTATAGCATCCAGAACCATCAGCACTGGGGTGGAAGCACCCACAGTGAGATGGGTCCTCTTACATCAATCAGCAATCAAGAAAACGCACCACAGGCTTGCCTTACAGGCCAATCTGGTGGAGTACTTCTCAGCTGAGGTTCCCTCTTATCAAAATGACCTGTGGCAAGTTGACATAAAGACAATCCAACATACACACACACACACACACACACACACACACACACACACACACACACACACACACACCACCCCATACCTTTAAGATGACTAATTAAACAACTCACTAAGCTAAACACTACATGGAGATGGGGACTTTTGTATAATAAATAATGCCATTCTAAGGTTATAAATGTAACTCGGTAAAAGATGGTAGAGTCTACTGTTCACAAAACTCTGGGTTTGATCTCCAGTGATATAAAAATAAACAACAAAGACCCAGTTTTCTCTTCCAAGCCACATTTTACCACATGTTCAAAACACACACACACACACACACACACACACACACACACACACACACACGCACACACACACACACACACACACACCAGAGAGAGAGAGAGAGAGAGAGAGAGAGAGAGAGAAGGAAAGAACGCTGAAAGTTTCACCACAGATGATATTCCCAAGCTTGACACACTTTCCTGTAAGAGGCTAGGAGAAAGGTAAAATGACAATTCAAGTAGCAGTGGCTGTTTGCTTAGTGGTCAGTATATGACACTGAGACACCATGTGCTAAGAGCAATGCTGTGTGTGTACACTTGCAAGCCATAAGGAAATATCACCAAATAAATTACACTCGCTTATCTACTTTTACCCTATTTTCAGGCATCTGATCCATTCCACATTAAATAAACCAATGCTTAAATAACTGCTCTAATAATCCAAAGTTCTCTAACCCTTGAGATCCTCTCAAAGTTTACAGAGTCACCAGAATAAAAACTCAGGCCTTAAATACCATTTTCATGTTAACTTAATAAATATTCCGGGTTGGGGATTTAGCTCAGTGGTAGAGCGCTTGCCTAGCAAGCAGAAGGCCCTGGGTTCGGTCCCCAGCTCTGAAAAAAAGAAAAAAAATATTCCTAGTTGGATTCACTGACCACTCAGACACTCTGAACCCCTAATCATGTGAGTATGTCCTCTCACTACTTTGAAGATGATCATAGTAGGGATTCAGTGATTCTGATCACCCATGTTAGAAAAAGAAGGCATTCTGGAGGAGAGGAGCAAATCAAGTAATAACTCAAGTAGCCTCATTGAGAGTGGAATTTACATTTGAGCAATGCAGAGATTTTTATTAAAACCAATGATCCCAAATTTGCGAGGTTTCTTATTTAGCTTCTCAGGTTCATGGAGTAATGGCCACAAAGATGAGGTAGTTTCTGGTACTCTGAAAGACTGCATTCTCCTAGCAATTCCTCTTCATACAACAGTTGGATGACTGGGAAGGTGGAGATGTGTGACATGGACTAGGCATAGTCTTTATTTAGCCTCACAGTATAGACCCTTTGCTGCATGATGTTTAGTTGTTTAAATCATATTCTAACCCAGACACGGGAGAAGTATCATTGCTGCTTTATGGAAGAGTCAGAGCCCTACATACACGAAAAGCTGAGTTTCACCAAACCACATACCAGTGTTTCCTGACTGAAAATCACGTGCAGAGTTTTACAATAATACCCACTTCTAGTCTTACTCCAGACCAATCAAATCAGAAACTGTTCATGGCTTTAACAAGTGTCCTATAGAAGCCCCTCCCCTGAGTAGTTCCAAATACAGTATGAAGTTGGAATAACTGTCTCGCCAGTGTATCTGTGCTGGACAATATTTTCCTCTTCTCTTTCATAGGAGGGCCCCTTATTCTGACAGTGGGAAAGGCCGCATCAATGTTACTGGTATACAACCCGATGTGAATGTGGCCTGAACTGCAATACAGCTGTCAGGAGTCCTTGTTTCTGATGATGACACTCCAAGCTCAATTTGAGGAAAATCACTTAATCAAATACTTTTGCTTAACTCCTTTGCTTTTCTTAATCAGAGTTGCAGTAAGGGAAAAGTGTTCTAGCATATTTACTAAACATTTAGCCATTGAACTGTCAAAATAATAGTACATTTCAAAAAGTTCTTTAAAAGTCCCATTCTGTTTTCAACAGGAAGTAACAACTGGCCAAAGAGAAGAGGGTAATGAGTGGTAAAGAAAAAACATTAAAGGAATGGCCATTCAGAGCCTGCCCCACAGGTGGCCCATATATATACAGCCACCAAAACTAGATAAGATTGATGAAGCTAAGAAGGGCATGCTGACAGGAACCGGATATAGATGTCTCCCGAGAGGCTCAGCCAGAGCATGTCAAATACAGAGGCAAATGCTAGCAGCAAACCACTGAACTGAGAATGGGGTCCCCATTGGAGGAATTAGAGAAAGGATTGAAAGAGCTAAAGAGGCTTGCAACCCCATAAAAACAACAATGCCAACCAACCAGAGCTCCCAGGGACTAAACCACTACCCAAAGACTATACATGGACTGACCCATGGCTCCAACTGCATAAGTAGCAGAGGATGACCTTGTTGGGCACTAATGGAAGGAGAAGCCCTTGGTCCTGCCAAGGTTGGACCCTCAGTGTAGGGCAATGTTGCAGGGCCAGGAAGTGGGGTGGATAGGGAGGGGAACACCATTGTAGAAGAAGGGAAGGAAAATGGGATAGGGGGCTTATGTCCAGGAAACTGGGAACGGGAATAACATCTGAAATGTAAATTTAAAAAATCTAATAAAAAAAGAAAAAAGTTGAAACCTGCAAATTAATCCCTTAAAAGAATAATAAATTTTCATCATGGGATGAAATGAGATTAAAGTGGGATGTGATAAAAATAATGTGTATTTTTTCAATAACTGAAATTAAAAATTTCTTAAAATTATAAATAAATATTTAATAACAGATCTGTTCAATAGAGCAGAATGAATATATAGCGTATATACATATATAATATATATGTATAGATATAAATATATATGTATAGATATGTATGTTTGTATATATACATAAGTTCCCAGAGCTGAGGAGATGGCTCAGTAGGTTTAGTGTTTGTCATGTAAAACTGAAGAGTGAAGATCGGACATTGACCCTGCAGAACATATGACAGTATTTACTGTAATCACAGTACTGGGGAAGCAGAAACAGACCAACCTCTGAGGCTCCCTGGCCAGCCCAGCTAGCCTGCTTGCTGAGAGACCCTGTCTCAAACAACAAAGAAGATAACAGAGGAATAACAATCAAGGTAGGCAACTGTACACTACGCAAATATGTATACACTTGCATGCATATACACACCAGATTACATGCACACCTGCATGTGTGTTTCACCCATGTGATACACACACAGGCACCCACAGACACTAATAGACTGAAGGTAACTTAGATGCCATCCTTCAGAGATAAGGTGTGTATCTGCTCTACCAGAGGTAAACGCAATGACAGTGAGAAAGAAATGGATGAGCAGAGTCACCCAGAGAGGACAGAAACATAAACACAGGCAGGAAGAGAACTCAACTCTCGTATGACTGCTTACAGTTAATGCCAGCCTAAGCTAGATAAAACTGCATTTTGTTCAAAAAATATAAACTAGCTTAGTCCTTATTTTGTGAATAAATGGAACAGATTATGAGGCAGGATCTGAAAACAGAATTGACAGTTCTTGGATATTTGCTAAGACCTTGGAGAATAGTTTAGACAGCCCTGGCATCACAATTCATTCTACAAAACAATGGACACACTGGCTTCTATCTGGTGTACCCTTCAAATGTGTTCTCCTTTGTTACCATGGTAACGCATGGGGTTTTTTGTTCTGAAAGTTAGTGTAGTAGCATCTCCACCAAAGGGGAGGAGCAAGCAGTAAGTAATTATTCTGATATTGTGACGTGAATACAAAAGGCATATGTCAGGGCCCTTAGGGACACTGGAAAGACCTTCTAAGGGAGCTGGAGCCAGAGGTCTTCCAAAAGGGCTCCTAATTTCAGGGGAATTCTTACTTTATGTTGTATGTTAAGTCACTGAAGCTTCTCTGTTTCTTTAGGCCTAACTAATGTCCATACCCACAGTCAGAGGTAGAGCAGTCCAGGGCACTTCCATTCTGTGGGTCATAAACACCCTTTAAGAGCAAACCGAATCTTTGACTCAAAGCAGAGTCACCACAGCAATAACTGAGGGCCGAATTCCATATATTTAAAGAAGTTTGAACATCAAACCAAGTCAACTGTCTAAATGATTAAGTGGTAAAAGACAAACCTGCCATAAGCAATGATAAAGAAATTTTAGGATATAGTAGGATAAAATATACTTTCTAGAGAACGTGTGTCAAGTCTTGACCCAGGAAAACTCAAAAGGTGATCTCTTTTGGAAATAGAGACTTTGGAGATGTTAGCAAATTAACCTGAAGTCACAATGGGTGAGGATGGGCCTCAAATACATTGAGTGCTATTTTTATGGAAAGAGGAAAGAATACACAGAGAAACAATGGGAGAAGAGTATGTAAAGACATTGGCAGACCTGCAGCAGATCAGTGAAGTGAGACTAAAGAAAGATTTCTGCTCAACTCTCTCTGAGGAATCGTGGTCCTGCTAACACCTTGACTAGACTTCAACCCTCCAGCTTGAAGTTCATTATTATGTCATCCCTGAGAACGTAATATGGACCAGAAGTGATAGAAATCTGTAGGCAACATCGCAGCTAGTAAATGGGCAGTTTTTATTTACTGGGTTATATTTTGTCAGCTACCCACTTTAGGAAGTTCCTAGCACTCTTCACACAGCATTATGATTTTTTATTTGTACTTTCTCAATCCTGATAGTCAAATCGATGCCACTGTGCTCATGGTTTATCCCCAACCTCAAACACAGTGCCTGTTTTATGGGATGAAGTCAATACATTCATCTGATCGATCCAGTAAACTGAGATGGGACACAGACAGAGGTGAGATCAGAAATACACAGCAATCTCTTTCTGATCCTGATTTTTCCTGCTATGTAGGTAGAAGTCTGCTTATGAAAATACTCAATTTCTTAGCAGACACCATATTTTCTACTTCCGTTCTGCCGGCATGTGGATGCTGTGATGTGCCCAAGGAAGCAGAGACAAACTATACTTTGTTTCTGAGGCAAGCAGAGCTGGTATCTCAAAGGATCCGCGCATCACTGATGCCAAGAGTTACCACAGGCTGCACCGGCATCATCTAGGATGTGCAACCTGGATGCTGCCTGCCCCTGGGATTCATCATCTTGACTATTCACAGGCCTCTCACTTTCAAAAGCCAGCGGCTCTGATGGATGGGATGGTCTCTCCCAGGGGCCCTGCTGCCTGGGCTGTGATTTTGCAAGTCTAGCAAGAACTGGCTTTCATTTCAAGCACGTCTCAAGGATGGAGACTTTTAGAGGGGAAAGCAAATTTGCAAACGAGGAAAGACTCCAAAACTCTAGATAATAAATGGACCTTAAAATAAGTTTTATGTGCCTCCTTTCCACACTCTGCCTGTCTGACATCATTAAGTCAGTACCTGCTTAGCAGGCTTGAACAACTCTGCCCATAATAAATAAAACAGTGTTTTTTAGAAATTATATCCTTTGCATTGATGGTGTAGAAAAATGAGGGTTAAGCAGCCAATTGCTTTATCAAGCAGAGCAAGGATATATGGAAAATAAATGAGAGGATTTGTATGCTCATTATACAGATAAAGCACTGATCAGAACTGGCCAAACTGTGTCCTTGTATAGACATGGCAAGCCCAGCCTCTTCTCCATCCTCAACTTTTCCAAATAATATAAAAATTACCTCAGGCAGAAAGAGTCCTCCAAGCTCCTCAAGGTTACTTCGGCATGCTATTCAAATCAGAAAACTAAATATGGATATCGCTTTTAGTCTATATTAACTAAGCATAAGTAGTTTTTGACATTATAAAAATGTAAGGTGGGAAAAGAGATCAGAAACTAAGTAGCTATTGCTACATAAATGTGAGTCCTTGAGTTCAAATTCCAAGAACCAGTATAATGGTTGGACCCGCAGCGCAAGCACCTGCAATCCAGAACTGCTAGAAAGGAATGGGAGGCTATGGCAGGAGATACCTTGAAAGCTTACAATCTAGCTGGCCTAGCTTGTGATATACAGCAGGGAACTGACAAAAGGACATTGCCTCAAACAAGGTGCACCAACATCCGAGACTGCCTTCCGACCAAACACACACACGCACACGCACACGCACACACACACACGCACAGGCACACACACACACACACACACACATACATATATACATTGTACATACAGATTGGTTATAGTCAAATATTTAGATAATAATATAAAATTATATACCCTACTTGTAGTACATTTTTAAGGAATATTTTTATTATTGTAGATGTATAAATATACCTAAAGCTCAAAGTGAGGGAAGAAATGTACACAGCATTCAAATAAATTGTCACAAATGACATGCATCTTTAGTTCAACAATTTTTTCTTATAAAGTACATTCATATGTTATTCTCAGAATGAACATTTAGTCAGCATTGTATTGAATAGTAAGTTAATGAAAGTGAACCATAGACTTTCTTATGTGTAAAATGAGCCCAATAAAATTATGTTTATGTCACTTGTAGTCTTATTTACACAGGCAGATTTCTTTAGCATCTACTATACTTGAAACATAAAGAATTGGAAATTGTATTTTGCTCTCCTGGAGCTCAAAATCTGAAAGAAAAACAAGCACTGCCATCAGTCTGTCTGGTTGATACTGTTGAGGAGAAGATGTGTAATACACCAAGAGTCACCATGACAGGCCACTATGGGCCTGATGTTAAGGATGATTGAGAGAGCAACATTTCAACCAAACACCTGCCAAGTCTCCTGTACACCCTCAGTAACTTCTGATCACCTACTAGAGTATCTTGAGACTCTTATTTCTACTGCATCTTAAAAAAACTCACCAAATACTGTGTTGAAAATTCTGATCTAAAATAGTAGATAGTTTATAGCCTTCATTGTTTCAAAGTTCAAACATCTTGATTCTGATGTTAAAGTATCTTGCCACACATGTAAGCCTCTCTCATTTTTTCATATTCTAAGAATCTCCTCTATTGATATCCTTCTGATCTTTACCATGTGACAGAGTTCTGAGCTTAAGCAAATATTCTCTTTTCTTAAGAGAAAAGACCCAAACTCCGAAGTCCTCAGATGAGTACCCATTTTCCTTTTTACAAGATTCCAACACTAGAAATTAACACAGCCTCCATAACTTCAAAAACCAATTTCTCATTGTAAAGATTCAGTTTCCTGGAGAACCTGTATTAAGAAAACAGGCAGAATCAAGCTCATCAGTTGCTACCACTACCACAGCTTGTTGCCATCATGACTCTAGATCATCCCATGCCAAAGATGCTTGAGAGTTGGTGACTTATGAAGGAAAATAAGTTCTCCAAGGAGAGGAGGTCTAGACTTGTATTTGACAGTATGCTCCAGACTTCCTTATAAACTGTCCATTTTTAACAGGGGCAGCTTTACATTGGCTCATAATATACTTGGTTCAGAGCCTTCTCTTCTGGTGGAGTATGGGTACAGGAGTCTGTTTCAGTTTCTGGACAGTCCTGTTGCCCTTACCTCTAAAAGTTTCTACTGTTCCCTTACAAGTTCTCTGTAATCTGGCATAGCCTTTTGTCATTAGCAGACAAGTTTTCCTCAGTTCTCACATTTAACACTATGATAACCTCTTTTGGTGTCTATATTGATAATGTTTTCACTGTCCAAACTTCCTTTCTCCTCCCCACTTCCCTAGGGCATCAAATCAACTTTACTATGGAGACAGTTTCTATTAAACACGACAGGAGCCCTTGCACTTCTTGCCTTTCTCCATGGATAAAATATTTAAATTTCAATATCTATAACTTTTATAATTATATTTCTCTCCTGATTTCCCTTTACCCATAGATCAGGGATACAAGATACAAACACAAACACAAAGGGGTAACATATAGCAAGCTAATAAGCAACATCAAATTAAATAGAGAGAAACTTAAACCAATTTCACTAAAATTGGGGGATAGACAAGGCTGTTCATTCTCTTCATATCTATTCAATACAGTACTTGAAGTTTTAGCGAGAGAAATAATACAACTAATGGAGATCAAGGACATAGAAATGGAAAGGAAGAAATCAAAGTATTGCGATCCACAGTTTATATGATGGTGTATATAAGTGATCATAAAAAAATTTACTAGGGGGCTCCTATAGCTGATAAATACCTTCATCAAAGTGGCTGGATACAAAATTAACTAAAAAGTTCAGTAGCCCTTCTGTATACAAAAGATCAATAGGCTGAGAAAGAAATTAGAGAACCAAATCCTTCGCAATAGCAACAAATAATATAAAATATCTTGGTGCAACTCTAACCAAGCAAGTGAAAGACCTGTTTGACAAGAAGTTCAAGTGTCTCAAAACAGAATTTGAAGAAGATATTAGAAGATGAAAAGATCTTTCATGCTCAAGGACTGGTAGAATTCACATAGTAAAAATGGCCATCTTACCAAAAGTAATATACAGATTCAATGTGATTCCAATCAAAATTCCAAGACAATTCTTTACAAACCTAGAAGATCAATACTGAACTTCATATGGAAAAAAGAAAAAATACAGAATAGCTAAAAGACAAAGAAGATGTGGTACATATACAATGGTATTATTCTTCTCAGTTATTAAAAGCAAGAACATCATGAAATTTTTAGGCAAATGAATGGGACTAGAAAATATCATACTGAGTGAGGTAACCCAGACTCAGAAAGACTCACATAGTATGTACTCACTTATATGTGGATATTACCCAAAAAGTACAGGATAACTATGCTACAATCAACAGACCCAAAGAAGTGTGCTTGAAATTTACTCAGAGAAATAAAATAGAAATCTGAGGTGGATGGAGAGACTCCAAGCAACAGAGCATAGGAGACCTGAAATGGTCACCTTCTGTAAACAGGTAAGACTTCAATGGAGGGGAGGGGGACACCAACCCACTCACAAAACCTTCAATCCCAAATTTTTCCTTCTTAAATGATGGAGCAGAAATTGGGGGAATGACCAGCCACTGAATGGTCCAACTTGAGATCTATGCCATGATAGAGAGTTCACCCCTGACACTATTAATGATACTCTGGTACACTTGCAGACAGGAGCCTAGTGTCTGAGAGGCTTCGTCCAGCAGCTGATGGAAATAGATGCAGAGACCCACAGCCCAACATTAGGTAGACCTTGGGGAATCCTGTGTAAAAGTATGAGGAATAATTGAAGAAGCCACAGAGGTCAAGGACACCGCGCGCGCGCGCACACACACACACACACACACACACACACACACACACACAAACCCTAAAGAATCAACTAACCTGGGTCCATAGAACTCACAGACACTGAACCATGAACCAAAGAGCATGTATGGGACGGACCTAGGCCCCCTACACATATGTAATAGACATGCAGCTGGTCTTCATGTGGGTTCCCTAACAACTGAAGCAGGGGTGACCATTTCAGGTTTCCTATGCCCTGTTGTTAGGAGTCTCTCCATCCACCTGATTTTGGATCCTTTTCTCCTAGCAGGACTGCCTTGTCTAGGCACAATAAGAAAAGATGCACCTGAAACTATATGTCAAGGTAGGTTGATGTCCTTGGGATATCTCCCCTCCTCTGAGGAGAAAGGCAGCAGGGGAGTAGGGGAGAGTGCAGGAGAGGGAGGAACTGGGAGGAGAGGAGGAAGGGAAGCCCTGATAGTGATGTAAAATAAATAAATATATTTATTAATGGGTAAAAAGAAGCCCATGGAAATCTTTTGACTTGACTTCTTATTTTCTCTCTTAACAATTATGGTAAAATAGAGCATATGTAAGCATTTTGGTTGGTGATGAAAGGAATCATTTTCCAGCAGTGAATGCTAGCTTTATGACTAATGCACTGCTCACCAGCTACAAAACAGTAGCTTCTTTAACTATACACCTCTGCACATGTCACATTTGTGTCTTGGACATTTATGCAATCAAGGAAATTTAAGATGTAGACAAGATAATCTCTGACATGTCCTTTCAACATGTAAATATCAACATTTGAATGTTGATGTTACTATCTCTTTTCAGCAGTGTTCACTATACTCTATGTCATATTATGAATTTTAATATAAAATAAAGAAAGTATAATGTATTGTCAGTCTTGATCATCTGTGTAGAGTAAAATTATAATTTATGAATGCACAAGTAGGGAAATCTTCATTCTGGTTAAAGCTGTCACAGTTTATAAAACTGTCTCTCAGTTTATAAATATAAATTATACAAAACAGCTAAGCACTAAGGTCTCTTTGAGTTCTTTGATACTATTTTCTAATCTGAGTGAAAGTAATGATACCAAGTAACAAAATTAAGTATAAAATAGTGCCACAAAATTACAGCCCTCCATAGTCTTGGGACCACTTCTAGCCTATGGATATAGATGTTGAGTAATTTATCCAACCACCTCCTTTTGAATGCTTGAACTCTGAAGAAGCGATGCCAACACTTCAATGTTCTTTCCTCAGTGGCTTATCAGATCCTCCTGGAATAGTAGTGTTACCCTCTAAATGAGGTGCCAAGACAGTTTCTCCTCACAAGATGAAAAGTGGCGGTCATAGAACTGGCCCATCTCTGGGAGCAGACATCCTTCCCAATCTCATTTCTCAGAATTGAAAAATGACTCATTCATGAAATGTGTACATGCCCAATATAGAGAAAAATGATTAAGATTCTCTCCCTAAGTCTCATCTATTTCTCTTATTTTTCATGTTTGCATCTTGGGAAAACTGAGAGGTTTATACTCTAATTGCTCAAACTTCCTTTTTGGATTAGGGAATATAAAATTTCTATCTTTTTGAATGGGAGTATGTCCTCACTGTTGAAACAATTATTTTTGGAAAATACATAAAAAATGTACTGTTAAAATTATACTTATGTACAGATGGGAGGTCAATATCACTTCGTTTTTCTAACATATTCCCAGTAGCTTCTTATTTCACGGGGCTTCTGGGCCAATACATTCCAACTTTAAAAACTTAGATGACCTCAATTCACTCCTGCTTCCTCCTGATTCCATCCCTGCATTCATTAACTCCAAGCCCATTCACTCTTCTAGCAGAGCTTTATAGAATATCTAAGGTACAGCATGGTATGATGGAAATGACTTTGGATTGAGGAAGAGTCTGCTTGAGTTCATATTCTGGAGCCAAATTTGTTAACTATGTGGCGCAGGTACGAATTTTTACAAATCTTGTCTGTAACTGGTGAAAGCTATACAAACTGGTAATAGCTTCAATTGTCCAAAATATCTTGTAAACATTATTATTGCATAGGTGACAAATTAAAACTATATATATATATATGTATATATATATATATGTTTTACTGTTTGATTATATACACGTATCCATGAAGTAATTATTACTTCAATGTAATTGTGACCAGAAAGCCGGAACACATTGATTACTGTATTCTTCCCTTCCATCAAATGCCCTGAAAACAGCTATTTTACAGAAGGTTGAACACAAATGTACATTCAAATAATGTGGATTTTATACCCTCCAGAAATGTTTGCAGATAAGAAAATGGTACTGATTTTGGAAATCATAGGATAAAATTTAGCAAAAGAGAAGCTGTGAAAGTCTGTTGGCTACCTTTTCTTGGGGTCACCCTTGGGAATAAACCATCTTTATGGATTGCCATTACAGAATGTCCCCTAACAAAATAACAATGCCCATGGGTTAGTAAAGGGCACAAAGACAAACCTCTCAGGAGAGGGTTTGTTACATATGAGCAACCACTTCTATAGTAGCAGCCTATTTGTTTCCACTATATGATTAGCATACTACCTCAAACTGAATAGTGAAGGTGTCCAAGCAAAGGAAACATGTTAGAAAGACAAGGAAAGTGTAGACTCTTGTCTGTCTGCCAGTCAGCTATGACCTACTCAGGACACTTCAGAGATCAGTGTTCTGACTTCAGGAATATGTCACACCCCGTTTCCTCTTTAGAAGCGTAGTATGCCTAGCAGGCTGGCCATCAGGTCATGCTTCCATTTTCTCCTACAGCTACACAAGCCCAAGCTATTTTTAGAAATTATATTAAACTACACCAAAATATATCAAAGTGGAAGAAAAAGGGCATGTATTCCTGACATACCCTGAAAGGTAGAGACTTACTATATAGCTTAAGCCCTAGCTTTGAATTCAGACAGAAATGTAACCATATCAGAGAGTTGCTTCTAAACACGAAGCATGGCACACTGTGCTTCTGATGTCAGAACACTGCATCCCTCTCCCCTTTGGTAACAGTTTATTTTCATATTGGGAAAGGCATCTGGAACTGGGTGCCTCTGTGGGAGGAGGGGCGGTCCTGACTTAGCTGTAACCCAAAGGGGCGACACGTGTCCTCTTTGGCAGGGAATGAATAACTAGAACACTGCATTCTAAAGTAGCATGAGTAGCCAGTAGCTGATTGGCAGACAGAGGAGAGTGTGCACTTCCCATGTCATTTTAATGTGCTTCTTCTCTCTAGAGACCCTTAAAATCACCTGCGTTTGTAGGAAGTCAGTTAACTCTTCTGAACTTCACCCATCTCATACATTAACATCAGAAAATCTAATAATAATCAAATCTACTTAATTAACAAATAGCAACAAAAATTAATTTACATAACATTGACTAGATTTTTTTTTATTCAACTCCACCTATCACCTTGTACTCTTCCATGAGCAAGGTAAGACTGGAGTCATTATCTGGCTTTGGGTACACCACACTCTAACTGGGGATTCCAGGTGAGCTTGAATGAAAAGTCAAGTGAAAATACAAAGAACATTATAGGAAAAGACATAAGGCCACCGCTAACTATGTGCAAAATTATTTTATCAAGCTGTGTTTTCACAACTCACTGCTGTGCCTGGCTCTCTGGGAGCCACAGTTGCTTTAAGTAGCTACCTAGGGGTCCATAAAATGTTTAAGAGCTTTGTCCAGTCCCACACAGAGAGCTATAAAACTTTAAATGTACTTTATCCTAACCTCAGGTTTCAATTGAGCATCTATGAGAGGATTCAGTTTAATATCTTTAAGGGATTAAGGCATCTCCAGGGGACTCCATAGTAGTCCCAGGATCTTTGTAGAGAAAAATAGACAGACCCCACTTCATAATTAAAGAGATAGATGCTCAACGAGATCTTGTACAGACATCGGATGTCTGGGCATGGTGCCAATACATCTCTTATTTGGAGAATAGGAATTGGACACTGCCCTAGCTTCCTCTAGAGGATCACATAGCATGATCCCTTATATACCCCATGCAGAAAAGAAATCTAGAGTAAATAACTCACATTGTTGAGTGGACCGGACAATGAACCCATAAAATCTACCAAGATCCATTAGAACTACAAACTATGCCAGCCCCCTCAGAAGATGATATTGCCAGCAAATAAGTAAATGCATTTCAGAAATGAACAACAAAAAGCAGCTTTCTGAGCTCTTTTAATTATTTCTCTTTTTTCATAGAGGAGATAACAAACTCAAAATGGTTACTGAAATGCCCACACACACTTGGCTAAGTGGCAAAGTCCAGTTCCTGGGTTGAATATTAAAAACATCCATTATAACCAGAAACATTCAAGTCATTCTATGTATAACTAGAAAATAAAAAAGTGCCCAGTCACTTAGTCACTATCCTCAAAGCAGTAAATGATATATTTATCAATTCCTTCCCTTAGGTACCACCATACTTACTTTATAATAAAAAAAAATGGTTCCTCGAGATTTTAAGAGGTTTTTCTAAGACTGTATAGCTAATGATATGTCCCAGTTTCCCAGTTTATGGGTCCTTTACAGTTTATGAATTGCTACTGATGGATAGATTAGAATATGTTGTCCACATGCACAACAACTTTGCCATTTCAGCAAAGGTCTGGGTGCCTTGCAAGACATATGTGATTTGTTTAAGACAAAAAGGGAATCCAAATAGTTGGCCATGGTGGTGTCCAGGTTATGACACAAAGGGTTCCTGGCACTCAGAAGCACCCTGAATTGCTTTGCCAGATACCTGGATGTGCAGCAGTAAATATTTTTAAAAAGACTCTGCCATCCCATAATAGTGCCAGTTCCGCGAGCCACATGGCATCTGTGGGGTATTTTTATCTTAATCAACAAAGCATCTCAACCCAACTCCCCAAGCTCCCAATCTCCATCCCATGCTGGCGCTGCTACTCTCTGAACCTGGCAGCAGCCGCCCCCTTGTGACTTTCTTGCTGCAGATTCTGTTCACATTCCCAGCATCTGCCTCCTATGGTTATAGTCACCACTCCCAGTAACCCATTAAAATTAAAACTCAATAATCTTGTAATTTATCAACCAGATCTATATCTTAAGTTTTCACTCCATAAAAGTCCACACAATAAACTCAGAGTCAATTAATCTTGATATAAACTGCCCACCTAGATAAGACAAATTGTACTATAAAAATCTATCCCGTATGAAATAGTCGTAACTACTTGTGGCTCTTTAAGGCCACACAGATCTGTTGTCCTCTGCCTCCGTCTTGGTTCTTCTTTCTCCTCTTTCTCTCCTCTCTTCAAAACTCTATGCTTGCCTTACTTTTTCACAGCCCTTTCCTTGTCTTGTACCTGCCTTCACTTACATGTAGACAACAATCCACATTTCACCCTTTTCTGTCTTATTAAAAGAAAGAACTTCCCTCTCAAATGTAAGCTGAGTACAGCTATTACCATTCCATAATTATAAAGTATGAAATACACCAAAACCAATCTATCATTTTTGTCAATTAAATAGTATATTCTGTTATCTAGCTTAGCTTAGGAAAGGCTTAAGAAAGGTGTTATGTTTCGGCTAGCTTGTATGCTACCTGAAAACTATCCAATTAAATATATATTCTCAATGATAAATAGCCTGGGTAGGCTATGAGACTATAATTAGTCTTCGACCCCATCAAAAGTCTGAGAACAACCAACACTGTCTGAAAATATAGGAAGCTTAACATGGCTTCCCAAGCTGAGGCAAGTTGAAGAGACAACTGTCTACCTGTACAGCCCCTGTTAGCAACATAAACGAGCATCAGCCTTTAGCCTTCTGGCCTTGTATCATCTGAGAGACTTTGTAACTCAGAATTTTGAAGGACTGATTATACTGACTTGGCAGAGATTATCAGTCGACTATTCTATAACTGTATCCTTTTCTGGACAGTATTTTGTCTGTAGATGAAATAGACAATTTCTACCCAGTGGCTACCTAGCCACAACGTATTACCTCGCCTGATTCTAAGAGAACAGGTTACATCTGCATTTTACTTCTGTGATCTTAGCACTCACTGCATAAGTGAGGTAGATGACTGCCAGGAGCAAACAACAAAGCAAATTATAGGATGGATAGAAGGACTCAGGCATGGAAGTGAAGGACACTTGCTAAGAGCAAAAAGGACAGAGATGGGCTAGAAAACAGGGAGGAAAAGAAAGAACAAGGAAGTCTGAGAAGACACATAACTTGTCCTCAGAAAATGTATCCAGTGATATCTAGAAAAAAAAATTACCCCAGATGCAGGCCATGCCAGCAATATTCAATCCAGAATAAGGAACTCAGAGACAAGCTGAGTGTCGCAGAATGTCTAATGTCCAATTTTAATGGAGAAATCAAAATAGCATCTCATGTATCAAAAAGAATATTTCTTTGAAATAAGCAGTGTCCTAGATTTCATCTGAACCCTTCTCTTTCATCTTTTCCTTTTCGCTTCAGTACACACGAAGCATGGGAGTCTCAAGATAAATTTAAAAGCACAAAACATGTCCCCTGAAACATGTAAGAATGCAGTCTGATTTACCTGAATTGTAATTGATACATTTTCTGCTAGCTTCTCATTAGAATGGTCATGAGGATGGTTTGTTTCCTGTAATTGCCTGGCATTTTGACTCTCTGTGGTTGTTAGGTTATATTCATGAATGATTCTAGTTTTCTGTGTAAATGTGGAGCTTTTTCTCCCCAAAGAAAAAAGGAAGGCAAGGAGGGAGGAAAAACTGAGGAAGGGAAAAAAAGGAGGGTTGGAAGGAGAGAGGGAGGGAAGAAGAAAAAAAGGTTTAGGAGTTTTCCTTTTCCTTTTATTTTTTCACTTAGATTCATTTTGCCTTTAGATTTTTCATTAAAGATTTTTATAATATAATTATACAAGTTCTCTGTCTGTTCCTACCAAATCCTCCCACATGGACCTCCTTGCTCTCTATAAAATTCATGACCTCTTTTTAAAATCGTTGTTGTTGTTGTTCTCCGTGTGTTACTAAATACATAAATACATTCTGCTCTGTCTGTGTAATGTTATTTGCATGTATGTTTTCAGTGCTAAACATGTCATACTAGATAAATTCCCCATGCTGTTCCCTGGGGAAGACTATTATTCCTCCTCTCGGTATTCCTTATTCGCTTGCATTTCTTGGTCTAAGCGAGAACCTCCTGAGATTCGTCCCACATGCATTACCTTGTCTGTTGGTGTCATCTTTGCTCAGGTCGTATTTAGGCAGTTCTGTTGATGAGACTTTATTCGTATAGTTTATGACAAATATTGGAGACCCAATTTCACAGGAAACTCTATTACAATCTTTCTGTCCTCTCTTCCATAACAATCTCTGAATCTATAAAGAGCTATTGTATTGTAGATATATCCATCAGTTGGGACCGAGCTGTGCAGCTCTGCATTCTGATTGGTTATGCAAGGAAGCAATCAATAGAGCTACCTAGCTATGATATCTATCAAGCACCACAGCCACCACCACAGCTCGATATAAATAAGGATGAAGTTGTTGCATGCATACGTTATTGGTAGCCAACATCTTTCTAGTTAAACCCAAGACCTCCTCAACAAGAGGGGAACCTAACCAACTACCTAGGGCAAATGAAATCATGGATCTTGAAGGAGAACTTACAACCACCACTTCACTAAAGCAGCCTAAGCCCTAACTACACTCTAAAAATCGTCCTGAGAGTCACAGATAAATATAGTCCTTACTCCTCATCAAAAACACTTTTCTTTGCAACAGGCACAGACCATAACAGAAAACCACAACTGACCAAAATGCTCTCTTTTATAAGAAGCTCTGAATAGGCAGGTACACCACCCCTTATTTTACAATGGAAATCCAATTTACATGTTGAAAAACTTTTCATTGGTTATTATTGTTCTGAAATTTTGTTTATTTATACAATGTGGTTTGTAGTCCACGTGTTGAATAATTCTTCTTGTCACAGCTTCCTGATCTCTAGAATATAAAGCAGGTGTCAGCAAACATCATTGTTCCATAAAATTTATAGTTCCATATATATATATATATGAATGATATGCTAACCTCACTGCCATCAAGATATAGAAGAGTCCCATTGCTCCTAACCTTTTTCTTGTGCCTCCTTGCTGGCACCCTCGACTCTCTGGTAACCACTAACCTAGTTGTTATCCCTAAAATTTTGACTTTGCCATGTACACAGAATTATAAATTATGGAAGTCATTTGAGCACAGCATTTTGAGAATCATCTATTATGTATATGTGTGTGTATGTGTGTGTGTGTGTGATATATTGTCATGAGTAGTATTTCATTATTTAGATATACATATATGTCACGTACCAGCACTTAGTCCGTAGCTGTTGGCTATTATGTGTTGTATTCAAATTTGATGATCAGGAATAAAGTATTTATAACTATGGATAAACTTTTTCATTTAACATGAACATATGCATAGCAATGGGTTTGCTAGGCTTTATATAATAAATGTTTATAAAGCTTTATTTTATAGAAGACTTGTGACTTGTTTTCTATATTTTGTTTTACTATTTTTTACTTAGATATGTAATGTATGAAAGTTTCTGGAGCTCTGTATCACATGACCCTCGATATTTCTGAGTTATTATTTGTCTTATCACTTCAATGGATGAATAAAATTCAGAAATTATTTTTTATTAAGTCAAATTTATAATTTTCTTTTATGTATCTTTTTACTTTTTGCCTGAAAATTACAGTTTTAGGATCTATATTCATATATATTCTTTTCAAGTTAATTTTTATGACATATGAGTTATGAATAGAGATTTTATATACAGATATAAATCTTCCAGTTAAAAATATTCCTTTTTCCTTTAGTGGCATGCATTAGCTAGCAATAGATCTTAAACGAGGCATGTGTAGGGAACTCATGAACCCTTCGCTAACCATGCTAGAATTTTGTGTAGGTAACCATGGCAGCTGTAAGTTTATGACTGCATCAGTTTCTCATGTGCAGAAGACACTGTTTTATCCTTGTCCTACTTGACCTTGGCCTCTTCCTGCACATTCTTCTCCAATGTTCCCTGAACCGTGTTCAGAGGGGCTTGATACAGCTATCCCAATTATGGATGAATACCCCATAGATACTTGTTCTGTTTATGTTCCGGTTTGTTTTGACCAGTTGGAAGTTTCCATGTCAGTTGCCTTCAGTGGTACAGAGATAGCGCTTTGATTAGTTCTCAGAGATATACTAACCTATGTGTATAGAGTTTAGTATTTAGATGATAGTTGTTAGCCATGCTTTCTTGGCTAGAACCATACCCTACATAGATGAGCAGCAGAAATGAACTTAGTGCGTTTGTCTTTTACAAAAGGAGAATATTAAGTTGAGAAAGAAAGGGAAGGTTGGAGATGACTCTAAGAAGAGTTAAGGGGAAGAGGAGTAGATTAATATGGTTAAAATTTCCTGTGTGGATATATAAATGTCTCAAAATTAATGAAAAATATTATATATTCTTTTCATTCAAATTACTTTTGTATTTTATAAAAATTAATGGTTGTATATAGGTGTAGCTGTGTTTTCCTAATAATTCAAAATGAATGCTGTATTACTCATATTTCAATATTTCATAACCACATAGATAGCTTTCTTTGAATGCCATGGACAGTAAGCCTAAAGGTGACTAATGGAGCTTGAAAGTGTCTATAGTGTCCAACTATGATGAAGGGAACTTGATCATATTTGCAGAGTAATAAAGAGACCTAGCCAAGCATTAAAGATTTAGTATAAACTCTACTAAAAACTAAATCCCAGAATATCCACAATGTATTTATTGTGGTTATTTCTATAACAACATTAAGAATATGCATGCACAAAGATTAGAACTTGAGACACTGAGAGTCTATAAAACATATATAGTATAATTATTACTACATTATAGTCTTTGAACTCTCCTCTGTTTCCAACTCATGACTCCATCAAGTTCACTAGAATCAAGAGATATATTTCCCATTTACAAACAGAGGTCATCAGGCTGTGTTCCAATAGGTAGCTGGATCCACCTTTAAGAACCCCAATCTCCTTAAAGATAAAATAAGGTAATTGTACTCCAACTGACGAACAACATGAAAATATTCACGAACATTAAAGGATATATCTTTGCTAACTTGCATTACAACATACATTCCTGCTCTAAGAACATTGACTGTTTTTTCTTTCTTGCCTTGGTATATGAAACATCTGAAGGTAAATATTGTGTGTAAAACAGCATATGGACAATAAGTTTGCTTGCATATTGAAAAGTTTCAACCAATCTTTTCTAACTGCCTTAAGAGAATTAGATAGCAAATATCATTTGATTGGGGAAATGGATATTGGAAATTGCTGTAGAAGGATGATAGAATGTAAGTATGGCTTGAATGGGCAAAACATGAACACTAAGCTACACGGGCTGCCTAGAAGGCTTAGGGACTGGTGCCCTCACAAGTCAAAGGTAAAGGTAATCCAAGGCTAGAGGATAGGGAGTCGGAACACATGTAATATAAGAGGTCACAGCAAGTAAAGTACACAACAAACATGTGGGTGTTCCTAATTTTTTTGAGTATTTGCTATATGTCATGTGTTACCTAATAACAACACTCACAGTAATGTTAGAAGACATTAGCCATAAAGTGCAAGATAACCACACTAAAGTTCACAGATGCAAAGAAAATAGTAAGGAGGACCCAAAGGAGGACATGTGAATCTCACCTCAGAAGGGGAAACAAACAGTCATTATAGGTAAACGGAGGGAGAGAACTAGGTGGGAGAGAGGGTGAGGAGGGCAACAGTCATGGGTATCAAATGTGGAGAAATGGGTTGTGTGATCGGGAAGAAAACGTCCCATTTTTTAATTATTTATTTTTGCACTCAGGATTTTATTCCCCTCCCAGTTCCCCCTCCTATTGTTCCACATCTCATACCTCCTCCCTGACACACCCCTTTTCCACAGAATGTCCCCACTCCCCAGTTCCTGGAAGCCTCCAGTCTGTTGAGGGTTAAGTGCATCTTCTCTGACTGAACCCAGACCCAGGGGTTCTCTGCTGTGTATGTGTTGGGAGCCTCATCTCAGCTGGTGCATGCTGCCTGGTAGGTGATCCAGTGTCTGAGAGATCTTGGGGGTTCAGTTAATTGAGACTACTGATCCTCCTACAGGGTTGCTCTCCTCCTCAGATTCCTCCAGCTTTTCCCTAATTCAATAGAGGGGTCAGCAGCTTCTGTTCATTGCTTGGGTGCACATATCTGAATATAACTCTTTCAGCTGCTTGTTGGGTCTTTTGGAATGCAGTCATGATAGGTTCCTTTTTGTGAATGCCCCAGAGCTTCAGTAACGGTATCAGATCTTGTGGCCTCCTCTTGGGCTGGATCCCACTTTGGGCCCATCACTGGACCTTCCTTTCCTTGGGCTCATCTCCATTTCTATCCCTGCATTTCTTTCAGACAGGAAGAATTATGGGTCAGAGCTTTGAGTGTGAGATAGAATTCCCATTGCTCACTTGATGCCCTGCCTTTCTGTTGGAGGTAGATTTAATAAATTCCCTCTCTGAACTGTAGAGCCTTTCATCTAGGTCTCCCACTTTGAGTCCTGAGAGTCTCACTTCCCAGGTCTCTGGTACATTCTAGAGCATCCTCCTAACCTCCTTCCTCCTGAGGTCACCTGTTTCCATTCTTTCTGCTGGCCCTCAGGGCTTCAGTCCCTTTCCCCCACCCAGTATCAGATCATGTTCCCCTCTCCTCCCCCCCTCCATCTCCTTTGCCTCTCATGTCCCTCTCTCCCTCCCCACTTGTGGTTGCTTTCTTCCTCCTCCCAAGTGCAACTGAAGCATCCTCATTTGGGCCCTTCAGCTTGTTGACCTTTGTGAGTTCTGTGGATTGTATCTTGGGTATTCTCTACCTTTTTTGGCTAATATCTACTTATTTGTGAGAACATACTGTGCATGTTCTTTTGGGTCTGAGTTACCTCACTCAGAACTATATTTTCTAGTTCCATCCATTTGCCTGCAAAACTCAGGATGTCCTTGGTCTTAATGGCTGAGTCAGTACTCCATTGTGTAAATGAACCACATATTCTGTATCCATTCTTCTGTCTTAGGATATCCAGGTTGTTTCTAGCTTCTGGCTACCATAAATAAGGGCATTTTGAACATAGTGGAGCATGTGTCCTTGTGGGATGGTGGGGCATCTTTTGAGTATATTCCCAAAAGTAGTATTACTAGGTCTTTAAGTAGTTCTATTTCCAATTTTCTTAGGAACTTCCAAATTGATTTCCAGAGTAATTGTACCAGTTTGCAATCCCACCAGCAGTAGAGGAGTGTTCCTCTTTCTCCACATCTCACCAACATGTGTTGTCACTTGAGTTTTTGATCTTAGCCATTCTGACTGGTGTAAGATGGAATCTCAGATCATTTTGATTTGCATTTCTCTGATCACTAAGGACTTTGAACACTTCTTTTTGTTTAATTGGATATTTTTATTTATATTTCAAATGTTATCTCCTTTCCAGGTGTCCCATCGATAAACCCTTATCCCATCCCCTCTCTCCCTTTTTCTGTGGGGGTGTTCCCCCACCTATCCACCCACCCTGTATGTATATGGGCTGGATCCCCAGGTGTGGCAGTCTCTGGATGGACTTTCCTTCAGTCTCTACTCCAAACTTTGTCTTTGAACTTCCTCCTATGAATATTTTTGTTGCCCCTTCATGTGGTCTGTGGATTGTATTTTGGGTAATCCAAGCTTTTGGGGTAATATCCACTTATCAGTGAGTGCATACCATGTGTATTATTTGTGATTATGTTACCTCACTCAGGATGATATTTTATAGTTCCATCCATTTGCCTAAGAATTTCATGAAGTAATTGTTTTTAATAGCGGGGTGGTACTCCATTGTATCCATTTCTCTGTTGAGGGACATCTGGGTTCTTTCCAGCTTCTGGCTATTTTAAATAAGGCTTCTATGAACATAGTGGAGCATGTGTCCTTGTTATATGTGAGCATCTTTTGGGTATATGTCCAGGAGTGGTATAACTGGGTTCTCAGGTAGTACTAGGTCCAATTTTCTGAAGAACCTCCAGGATGCTTTCCAGATTGGTTGTACCAGCTTGCAATCCCACCAACATTGGAGGAGTGTTCCTCTTCTTCATCCTCAC